>NC_073693.1:84144484-84294484 GCF_029784155.1 Uranotaenia lowii
ATTACTAATTGATTTTCTTAGTTTTCCTTAAGTTTAAATTATGAAAAACGTTCAAGCTCCAGATCGCATGAGCATTATCACAAACAAGTTGAAGTGGTTTCAAGGATTAAGTGATTTTTCAATCTTTAATCATGTTTTTTAAAAAATTTCACCAATGTTTTCACAGTCAGAAAACCAAAGAGAATGGATTCAAATGGAATCATATATAGATTCAGATAATTACAGATAATTTTTATGATTTCAGATAATTGACGCCTCTGAGACTGCTGACAAGATTTGCTAGCCGATTTAAAAAATTTAAGACTAGGAGATATTTTTAAATGCAATATTCTTTGTTTTAATTGCGTATTTCCTGTAACTAATTTAAATGATTTTGAATTTCTTGAGAATGTTGAGAATTAATATTATTGAAAGTAAAAATCAAAGAATTAGCATTGTAAAACGCTTAAAATATATTTTTTTGAATTTATTTAAAAAAAAAATCAGAAAAATATTTTTATTGGGGGTCACCGACCACATAATTTAACATTTGATGGAAATTAACTAAAAAAAATTCTACTTTCAGCCCATGCAAAAATAAGCGTGACTGTATTTTTTTCTTCAAGTCCTTCTATTAAACATACCGTGCCTTTTTTTTTTTGGTATTGCTGGTATTTCTAGCTAAATTTCAGTTTCGAAACCCCCCCACCATGGACGAGTCCTTCGCACGGGCCTGGTTGGATGTATGTCATGTTTTTAAAAATATATTTTCAATCAATTCCATAATGTTTGCTATGTAATTATGTTATGTTTTAAAATTATATTTATTGAAAAATTATTTTCGCGTCATATTTTCAAATGTGTTTGTTCCCTTGTATACAAATATTTCATTAATTTTTCATATTTTATAGATTTTACAAGGAGATTTATTTAAGATACAATTTCATATACATTTTACCGAAATTCTTGAATTACAGTAGAAAAGATGCTCATAATATGGTTAAAACTCTTCCTCTATTGTTATTATTTTTACCAGATCATATCTCGATAATGCAATCATCATTCATCAACCATCATGATCGATAGGAAAAAAATAAAAAAAAAATCGGAAAACTCACGGAATCGAAAAAAACAAAAATTATAAATCTTGTTGCAATTTAATGTTAGTTGCAAAGCTTCATAAAAGATTTGGTGATCAATACTTTACAGCATATTGATTTTATAGAAGATTAAAAAATTAATCATGATGACGTTTCTAGAACTAGATTTTAGTTTTATTCAAATTTTAATCTACATTTTAGCTTCATTAGAGTTCTAGTGATGTTTAGAATGCGCTTTAGCTTTTTATGAAGATAAGTATAACGAAGTTGTGCTGACCATAATGAAGCTAAAATTGGTACTTTGGTATGGGACCCTCCTGGTTCGAAAGTAGAGAGTGCCTTTTATTACAATGAATTAACGCATTCCTTTACCACTTTTGGTACCTTCGTGTGGGTTTACTGTACTGAACCCGAAATTAGACTTAAAATACATTTGAAGTTTCACTTAAAAGTGGAAGATCAGTAATTTTACTCAGTGGTTTCAGTGGCTGGCACTTGGAAATCCTCTGAATGTCTACTTACTTCGCCGCTCCCTTCACTTTCATTACATGCTCATTTAATTGTAAATTTAAATTGTAAATTGTAAATTGGTTTTTATTATGGAAAAGTAACAGAGTTGTGTTTGAGCTAATAGGTGCAAAAAATAGTAATTTATAAGTTTCATAACAGTCAGTGGTACTTCCAGAGCCCGAGAAAAATATCCTGTGAATCGGGTAACACGTCGTTGTGCAACTATTTTTCCAAATGCGTGACCAAATGGGAATAGAAAGAAGTTGCAACTTCTACATAGTAGCTATGAATAACTTGCTATGCTGGGAAATCTTTGTTGGAGGTAAGTTGTGATGAATTTTAAATAACCAAAATTTTTTAAATTTAATTTTCACTTTTCTTTCTGCTTCCGTTCAAAACAGGTTCCGGAAATGCTTCCCAATGAAATTTTATTTTGGGAGCTTTCAAACACAGTGCAAATAAAAGTAAGTACATATCATGAAAAAGAAAAAGCCTCAAAACATAATTAATTTATGTTTTATTATTTTCAGAGAACGTCATACAAAATTTTGGATAAAAAGCGAAAAAGCGGATAATTTTTTGAAGTCAAAACTTTGATTTGAAACCATCAATAATGTAATAAAAATTAATGTCTTTTTTCGAATTCGTCAATAAATAAATAATCGTTTTGATTAAACAAAGTTGATTGATCATTGAAATTCCGAAATGTTATCTTCAATTCACTATAACTAAAAGATTTAAGCGACCTGAGCATACATTTCGGACGTATCCGGACCGGACAAATCCGGGCTATTTTATCTAAAAATCTAGCCAAATCTGCCATTCTATTTAAAAATTTCCAAACAAAAATCTGAGCAATTTCCGGTTAAATTTGGTCAAAACCTCGGAATTATTCAGTAACAATCAAGAAGAAAACACTTGAAATTATTTTCATTTTTCATCAAATTACATCAGCAGATTTTTAATCGTATTTTAGGCTTCCAAGTTCAAGTCATGATTATTTTAAAATTATAATAACTCAATTTGAGTTTTTTGTTAGAATTTACAAATGAATCAGGGTAAATCTGGACTTTTTCCAACGAAATAAGGGCAACATCGCTTTACCGGACCTTCCTCAAATTTGTATCAAATATCTGGACAAGTCCGGATGAATCCGGGTAATCTGGCAACCTTACACTATGCAAACCCGCCTTTTGCGAAAACTCTTGATGTTTACTGCGAAAGTTGTATTTTTTATATCGATGCTAATCTGCAAGATATTCATATCTGTTTAATAGTCTCCTGGAACTATGTCACATCGATATGAGGCAGGAAACACTTTTAGAATGGCTATAGAAAATTATTGATTGATGAGAATAAGACTTAATTCTGTGTTTGTAGCTGAGAAGTTTTAATTTCTATAATTTTCATTTAAATGCTTAATTTTTCATGAAACATAAGGCGAATAAACTTATTATTGCTTTGAAGTTCCACTTTAGATAAGCATTGCAGATTGGCCAGAATTGATTAATGAAAGACGCTTTGATTGGAGTGAGATTAACACTTAAACGCCATGTCGAAAAAAAAACTCGCTTTTTAAAACTCAAACAACTGTAACTTGCAATTTCCTGGGCCGAATTCCACTAAATAACTTTTGTTGATTTACTTAAGAGTGATGAATTTAAATTTTTCGCCCGTTTATCTACATATCAGAAATTTAAGCTGCATAATGAAAAGTAGCAGCATTTTTTTTTACCAATTGGATACAGATAAACAAAACAATAAAAAAAAATGATGAACAGAATTAACTAAAATACTTTTTTTATACCCGACATAAAAAAAACCGAAGTTAAGTCCATTAAAAAAATTGCAAAGTCTTCAACAATCCGTTCCCAATAACGCCATCTCTCGGAGAAGAGGTCCTGCGGGAAGCTACCTTTTTCCCTATGCAGCCGGATGTAATCATCCGTTGGGAAAATTGACTGTTAATAGCAAACAACGCCCCCGAGGCAACTATTTTCATTTTCGTGTCGTGCAACATCAGCTCTCGTGTAGCCACCCTCTCTTGTCCGCCATCATCATTGGGAACCCTTCGAACTATGTTTTGAATCCTGTATGATGACACATCTCCTCCCGAATGGGTCTCTTTTTTTCTTCGTGTTTTCGCAATCTTTCACTGGAAGTCCTGAAACGGCACCGATGAAAGGGAATCCTCCGGTGCTGTTGCTGCTGCTGCTGCCATGCGTGGATGGAGTGGGCCCAGGATGTTTTGGTTGTTTGTTACTCTTTTTTTATCCTTAGCTTCAGCAACAGCAGTCTCGTGCTGCCTCATTTGCGCCCGGCTTCCAGAAAATTAACGAGACCGGTTGTAGTGAACTTCCTGGGAGCGAAAATTAGCGTAGCCCTAGCCACTTGTTGATTCGAATCCTTCGTTCCATTTCGTCAGCAGCGGTTTGTTTTGCTACTTTGCTTTCGCAAATCGAGACGTCTTTTGACTCGGAGTTTTTCAACTGATGGTGATGATAGAGTTGATTTCTTCAAGATTCACAAAATTTTAGAAAATGATAGGATATTGATTTTTTCCGGTTTTTAACTCTGTCTGTTTTGTAACGATTTCGAAAAGAAAAATATAGTGCGAAAAGCTTAATTTAAAAACTTTTTTTTAAATTCAAACATTCGTACTTCAAATCTTAATTGCTACACCCACTATACTCCAATAATGAACTTTCTTCGAGGTGGAATTATCGGCATAACATTCTAAGCCGGCCATAGATATCCCATATCTCTTCACAAGACAAAAAAGGATGGAGACAATCAGTCAGCAAGGAATGGTGCATATAACTACATTTGTTTCAGATTTTGGAACATAAGTCTATTGAAAAGACCAAATAACTCATGAAAATAGCAACAAAAATATATCGATGTTCTGTTTTAAAAGGAATAAGCATTCTGAAATTGCGTGATTGATAGCATAAGGACAGAGAGCGCAGCCTCCAGTAGAAAGACGGTTTGACACAGGGAGCGCAGATTTTAAAACCAACTGCTGCTGATTGTTTGTTTCGATTTGGCCTTTCAGTGGATGAAGACGGAATTGGCTTGGGAAGCGGAGATTTTGAGGCTGCTGCTGCTGCTTGTTATGATTTGGCCTTCCGAAGTAAAAATACGGATTGGCTTAGGAAGAGAAAATTTTTAAGGCAACTCTCCTGTTTGTTTGTTTTGATTTGGCCATCCGATAGAAAATCATGGATTGGTTTAGCAAGCGCAGATTTTGAGGCTGCTGCTGCTGGTTGTTTGTTTTGATTTGGCCTCCCGGTGGAAAAAGACGAAATTGGCTTAGGAAGCGCAGATTTTAAGGCTGAAGCTGTGGATTGTTTGTTTTATTTAGCCTTCCAATGGAAAAAGATTGATAATCTTCCGCTGATTGTTTGTTTTGATTTGGCCATCCGGTAGAAAATCAAGCATTGGCATAAGAAGCGCAGATTTTATTGCTGCTGCTGCGGCTGATTGTTTGTTTTGATTTGGCCTCCCGGTGGAAAAAGACGAAATTGTCTTAGGAAGCGCAGATTTTAAGGCTGCTGCTGCTGGTTGTTTGTTTTGATTTGGCCTCTCGGTGGAAAAAGACGAAATTGGCTTGGAAGCGTTTCCGGAGGAAACAGACGGATTGGCTTAGGAAGCGCATATTTTGAAGACTGCTGCTGATTGTTTGTTTCGATTTGACCTTCCAGTGGATAAATATGGAATTGGCTTAGGAAGCGCAGATTTTGAGACTGCTGCTGCTGATTGTTTGTTCCTATTTGGCCTTCCAGTGGAAGAAAACGGATTGGCTTAGGAAGCGCAGATTTTCTAGCAGCTTCTGCTGTTTGTTTGTTTTGATTTGGCCATCCTGTAGAAAATTACGGATTGCCTTAGGAAGCGCAAATTTTAAGACTGTGTTTTGCTGCTGATTGTTTGTTTTGATTTAGCCTTCCAGTGGATAAAGACGGAATTGGTTTAGGAAGCCCAGATCTTAGAGGCTGATGATTGTTTGTTTTGATTTGACCTCACGGTGGAAAGGAAGATGGAATTAGCTTGAGAAGCGCAGATTTTTAGGCTGCTGCTGCTGATTGTTTGTTATGATTTGGCCTTCCGGTGGAAAAAGACAGATTGGCTTAGGAAGCGCAGATTTTTAAGGCAGCTTCTGCTGATTGTTTGATTTGATTTGTCCATCCGGTAGAGAATCATGGATTGGCTTAGGAAGCGCAGATTTTAAGGCTGATGCTGTGGATTGTTTGATGAAAAAAGATTGATTTGCTTAGAAAGCACAGAATTTTAAGCCTACTGGTACTGATTGTTTGTTGTGATTTTACCTCCCGGAAGAAAACGACGGATTGGCTTAGGAAGCGCAGATTTTAAAGGCTGCTGCTGATTGTTTGTTTCGATTTGACCTTCCAGTGGATAAAGACGGAAATGGTTTGGGAAGCGTAGATAGACGGAATTGGTTTGGGAAGCGCAGATTTTGAGGCTGCTGCTGCTAAATGATTGTTATAATGTGGCCTTCCGGTGAAAAAAGACGGATTGGCTTGGGAAGCGCAGATTTTTAAGGCAGCTTCTGCTGATTGTTTGTCATGATTTGGCCATCCGGTAGAAAATTATGGATTGGCTTAGGAAGCGCAGATTTTAAGGCTGATGCTGTGGATTGTTTGATGAAAAAAGATTGATTTGCTTGGAAAGCACAGACTTTTAAGCCTACTGGTACTGATTGTTTGTTGTGATTTTACCTCCCGGAGGAAAAAGACGGATTGGCTTAGGAAGCGCAGATTTTAAAAGCTGCTGCTGATTGTTTGTTTCGATTTGGCCTTCCAGTGGATAAAGACGGAATTGGTTTGGGAAGCGCAGATTTTGAGGCTGCTGCTGCTGATTGTTTGTTATGATTTGACCTTCCGGTGAAACAAGACGGATTGGCTTAGGAAGCGCAGATTTTTAAGGCTGCTTCTCCTGATTGTTTGATTTGATTTGGCCATCCGGTAAAAAATCATGGATTGGCTTAGGAAGCGCAGATTTTAGGCCAGCTTCTGCTGATTGTTTGTAATGTAGAATGGTAGAATTAAGTTGAAGCGTATTTATAAAAATTTGTTTTAGCAAAACATAAGTCTGTAAATTAATGTTTCTATTGAGAATAAAAGTGAGAAGAAGAAGGCTTATAGATGAGAAAAAGGATTCCAACATAATTTTCCTGGTTTTGATAAGAGATTTCATGTTTTTCTCCCGATTTTCCATGTTTCATTTTAAATTCCGTTTTTTTTTCGGTTTTCCCAGTTCGCCAGCCACCCTGTTTATTTACGTCTTACTTTTATATACATATTTAAACGTTGAAGTTTTGTCAATTCTTTGTTTCATTTGTGAACATTTTTCTTTAAATTTTCTCTCATTTTTGTCACATATTTGTCTTATTTTTGACCTATTTTTCATTTGTATTCAATCTTTTCTTCGTTTTTGTCTTTTTTGTCGCAGTTGTGTCTTATTTGAACCTAATTTCTAAATCATATTTGTCTAAGTTTTGATTCACTCTGTTTCTTCTCGTTCTCCTCCTGATATTATTTTTTTCAATTTTTCCATTTTCATTTTCCAACAAATTTTTGCCTCATTCGTGTCATATTATGTCTAGTTCTGATCTTGTTTTTGTCTTTGTTGTTTAAATTTTATCTCATTTTTGTTTCATTTTTGTTTGATTTTATTTCTCATATTTGTCTAATTTTTCTTTCATTTTTGTTAAAATTTTATCTTTTTTTGTTTTGATCTATTTTTTACTTTTTTAAATCTAATTTTGTTACATTTTTGTCTCAATCAGGCTTATTTTCCATTAATGTTTGTCCTATTTTTGATTCATTTTTCTTGCACACTGAGGTTATTTTAACGCGGTTTTTTTACGTGGTATTTTTTACGCGACTTTTTTACGCGGTTTTTCGAATTAACACGTTTTTTTACACCGATTTCGCGAATTAACGCGGTTTATGAGAGAAAATCTTCTAAGACTTTTTCAAAGAAAACACTTAGACCCTTTTTGTAGTTGGGAAAATCTTAGCTCTGAGACTAAGAACGTGATACATGAGACTTGAAACCTGAGACTTGAGACCTTAGACTTGAGACCTGAAATATGAGATCAGAAATATGAGAACTGAGATCTGAGACACGAGACATGAGACCTAAGACATGAGACCTGAGACTTGAGTCCTGAAATATGAGACTCGAGATCTGAGACACGAGACATGAGATCTGAGACCTGATACTTGAGACCTAAGACCTGAGACCTGAGACATGAGACATGTGACCTGAGACCTGAGGCATGAGGCATGAGCCATGAGAAATGAGACATGAGATCTGAGACCTGAGCCATGAGACCTGAGACATGAGACATGAGACATGCGACCTGAGACATGAGACCTGAGACATGAGACGATCTGAATTTCACACTGTCAAGTAAGCCTCACTATATTCTACTATTCTTTTTATCTAATTGATTTTGTTTGTTATCTTAAAAATAAACGATCATTGTACGCAAATTTTTAAATAATCATGGTTCTTACGCGCTTTTTTTCAGTAACGTGCTGTTTTTGCTCGGATTTTTTAATTAAAATGGATTTTTTACGAATTAACGAGGTTTTTTTTACGCGGATTTTCGAATTAACGCGGTTTTTTTTACGCGGATTTTCGAATCAACGCGGATTTTTCTACGCGGATTTTTTTTACGTGGTACGAAAGCTCCGCGTAAAAAAAAACCTCAGTGTATTCGACATTGATGACAGTCAGATGTTACGTCGATGATATTTTTAAGTCATTTTTATGCCATTTTATCCTAAAGTCGCTGTCAAACTAAAGTAAACTTCGACGTTCTTTTGAAGCTTTTTCATATCTTCGTTACTGTCACAATACAAAATTTTTTGATTCTTCATATTTTGGAAGTTTGGATTTTTGTTATCGCTTCATGCGAGTGCGCTTCACTGAGAAGCATAACTCTAATCTGGTACATTTTTTATCGAAGCGTTATTCTACATAATTGGGTACAACACTTTCGATTCCGGTGAAACCTTATACCCAAGGTAGTTTACCTTAGATACTACATGTATGTATAGATATGCTTAGGTTATCTATATATACATACAGTATCTAATCGCCATCGAAAATCGGATAAGATATTGTTTTTTTTTTATACAAGTTAGACAAGTGAGTTTACACACTTTAAATCAGACTTTTAACAACGCTCATTCCAAGCTCAACAAGTAAACATGAAATCGTATCATAAATGATCGTATAAAATGTCGTCTGAAGTCAGTTTAAATCGGATATGAAAAAAGTCCGCCATGTTTGTGAATTTTGAAATGATTTGGCTCCCAAGTGAGCTTCAAGTGACGAAATCATCATCAAGTTCTCTCTGCAACCAGTATCAGATAAGAATTTAGTGATATTGACCAATGAGAGAACTCGAAAATATTGTCGCTGGCAGCAATTGTAAAACTATGAGAGCAAAATTTTGCAATTTTTTTGCATTCTTCCAATAGATACGAAGAAGGTGTCGGATAACGCCTAATCGATGTAGTTTTCATCACTTTAGAAAGAATTGAAATTTATGTATGTACTTTGTCTCCTTTTTGGTAGTTAAATGCTGTTTTTTCGACATAAAAGTGTTTGCTGGGTTGTAATTTCTAAACCAATAAAATACCAGTACCCTTGAAGAAGACCACCAAAAATAATCAAAACGCTGGGAATTTCAAAAAGAAAGTTGTTTGCTTGAAATCTAAGACCCAAAAATAGTGGAATATGGAATAGTAAACAAAAAAAAACGATGATAACACAAATCTTATCTCAAAATTTAGTTTAGACAATGTAAGTTTAAGATACATTCATATCGATAAACAAGTCGAAATTTATTAACTAATCATTAACTTCTCACAAAACCCTAATAGAGATCCATTGTATGTTTGAAACATTGCTATCAGAACCGAAGAAAAAAACAACAACCTTAGTTGACCACATTCATTAACCCCTCCTTAGCTATCTCTCTCTCTCTCTGATTGGTCCCTGGGCCCGTAAATTTACCGTAAAACAATTAAAAGCCTATTAAAATTTTATCGGTTGTCGAAGTCCGTCGCCCTGTGGGTTCAGCTCCAGAGCGGGTGGAAGTTTTTCGACACTCGTAATCAAATTATTATGCTGCTACCTATTGGGAGTTCCTCCTTTTCCAAGATGTGTGTATGGCGGGGTCTCGGGTGTGAGAAACATTGACCGCACACACTTCGGGCATGGACAAAACAACGTGGACGTGGCGCGTCCCCAGGTGAAGGTGATAAATCCAAACACTTGTTCCACCATCATTCGCCACCGTAACCATCGTTGGAGCTACTCCGAAAGACAAAGTCTCACAAGATCATCGGGAGAGGTTTGGGAAGAAATGTCTTCTTTTCCAAAAAAAAACCGCAGCTCCTGACCGCACATTATCCGGAGATGATGACCAACCGAGATGATGATGATGTAGGCCTTTGCCGGTGTTGGCATAATTTCCATCCGGGAAGATTCTTCGGTATAATGAAGAGGCGCCTCTCGGCAGCTGCCTGGGAAAAGATCCGGACAGTTTCGATCTTTTCGGTTGCGGCTTCTGCTTCTCGTTGTCAAACAATTTGCTCAAACTTTGTGAGCTCCCCGGTGGGCGTGGTTTGTTCGATTAGCATACATTGTTGTTGATCGGTTTGCTCTTCTTTTTGCATGGTTTTTTCTTGAACTGCAATGTAAATCATTGACCGCTGTACTACCTTCCTACTGGTTGGTGATCTCTCAGGTAAACATGAAGTTTAGAGCTCGAATAAATTGAATTTTTTTTCCTGGAGGCGGTGCGTTCGAGAGATATTTACCACACCCCACCCTCCCTTCCCCCGGGAAATTGGTCCTCTATCGATTGACATTACACGCAGTCAGTACACGCAATTTTTTCAGTAGTCAAATGTTAATGAAATTTTGCAATTAATTTTAACTGTACTTAAACCAACATACATTTTTATGTGTTTAGTAAAATTGAACCCGAACTCCTTTTTTGTTTATCAACATGTTTGTGCAATTGAAAAACACCGGTCAAATGAACTTTAGAGTGGTGTGAAATTTTTGAATTTACGCTTGGTGGCCTGACAACTGGAACTTCATCGCCAGTGTGAAAAAAGGAACTAGAAATTGAGATTCTGAAACGTAATTGGAGATCGATTGGGCACACGCTGCAAAGAGATGAAAACGAGATTTGCAGAGAAGCGCTTGCCTGGAATCCAGGTGGGCATCGAAGAAGAGGCAGGCCCAGAAGCTCGTGGCGGCGTAGTCTTTTTTTCAGTTGATAACAACAGATGGCAAATCCCAGTTTTCAATTTTTGGTCTATGGGGACAATGGGAAGACTCGTGTTTATCACCGTGTAAACCTCCTACTCCCTAAGCTCCACCTGGGGCCGCAGACCTAGTTCCCACCACCAACTGTTTACACACTATTCTTCAATAGTTTGAGGTCTAGTGCGCTATAGAGCGCTCCAAGGCAGTACTCATAAACGAGACCACTTTCAGCAATACCTCTCATTCATTACGACTCGAAGTCTAAACTCTCCTCTTACGGCTTGAGAACCGACATCTCCTCGCAATGACTCGAGATTCCCACATTAACCTCTCTTCTTCGCGACTCGAGGTCTGATCTCTCCTCTTGCGACTCGAGATCCGACCTCTCCTCGTGTCGATTCGAGGTTGACATACACATACCTCTCCTGTGCATGACGTAAGGCCCGATCTCTCCTCTAGCGACTCGAGATCTGACCTCTTCTCGTAATGACTTTATGTAAACACACCCCTCCTTTTGTTGATTCAAGGCCTGATCTCTTCTCTTGCGACTCGAGATCCTTGAGACTCGGGGTTGAACACACAAACCTCTCCTTCTGAAGATTCGAGGCCTGACATCTCTTCTAACGACTCGAAGCCCGACCACTTATCCCCAAGATTCGAGGTTTGCCACTTTTATGTCCGTCGTGTGCCGATCGAGAGCAGCTTATCCTACTCGTGCCTGTTACAACACATTCGCGAGACTTAACGCAACTTCTCGGATGATTCCCGAAGAAGACGTCATCCTACACCGACTCGAATGGCTCACGAGAGGTCGAGAGCAACTCTACCCGTGGGTATTCCCCGATCGTGGAATAGCACTCTCCTCTCGATTTGCACTGCGAAGATGGTAAAGCCTTATCCCCGCAGCTTCGATCTTTGGGAACCGCACCACTCAGATACTCCTCGAAGGTGAAGCATCCTACCCACGAACGCGGTGTACCCACGACATACGCTACGCTACGCTTTTTTGCTCTGCGACGTAGTTCCACCTCCCCGTGGTGCAGAGTGGAAACGTGTCTACAGAAGTGACCAGCTGTAGATGTACGGCCAAGAGAACTACACGTCACACTTGGTACAGTCAGCTACCGACGGGCTGCGTGCCGAGTGTGGCAAAAACGTGGTGCGACTGGGCACCCTGGTACCAGTGCTCAGTTGCAAGAGGGAGGGGTCGTAACGTGTATCGGGTAGTCGCGACCCCGATATGCGGGACGACCAAATGTTTGGCGAGTTTCGATCGATCTGCCTTTTGGGGAGGTTCCTGGCCCCAATTCGCGGATACGACTGACTCACGACAGACAGAGGGGCCTTGTGCCGTGACATATGGCGCCCAGTGGATGGGCCTCCGGTTGGGTCTCGAAGAGTCGAGATGGAGAAAAAGGATATGTGTGGTTATCTCCAGACCCGAGGAGAGGCGAGTTGTTCTCGTCTCGAATTGGGTCAAGAGACGGAACGATCGAGGGCTCTCGAGACACGAGGAGAAGTGGGTATAGACGCCTCAATTCGTGTCAAGAGGAGGAATGTGAGGAGGTCTTGAGTCACGAGGAGAGACGGGTCGAGACGGCTCAAATTGTGACAAGAGACCGAATGTGTGGGACTCGAGTCACGAGTAGCGGCGAACGGACTGCCAACCCGTAAGTCGTGAATCGTGATAAAGAGTGGACGTTAATTGCTGGTGTAGGACGTATAAAACGAGTATTTGCCGTGGAGCGCATTGCGCGAGTATGGTCTCCCATCATGGGTAAAGCCTTCGTTGCCGGTCCGGATGGGAATTATGGCCAGAGGCCCCAGGTGGATTTTATGGCGTAGGGGTACATAGTATCATGAGTCGTCCAATTGCACCCATGGACCCAGAGTAGCAAACTGGGGGGACGCGGTGGCTCGCCGTGCCTTGGAATGCAATCCGTAAAAAGGATTTACCACCTGGGTGATCAACTAATAAAAAAAAAAACATACGCTACGCAGAAGATGTTGTCTTATCTTTGTAGCTTCAAACCGTGCGTGGGGTCGGACGCACACTGCTCGACAGCTCCCCGTCGATGGGGTCAGTATAATCCGACCGTTGCCCGGGCTTTATGTATCATTTTTGCTGGCAACCCAAGGATTTTTGCAGGATTGCAGGATCGGCAAGATTCGAGAGCAGGTTATCCTGGACTCGCACCTGTCACGGCACATATTTGGGACTTCGAACGCTACGACTCGGTTATACCGACAGTGACGGCATCCTCCAACGACTCGAGAGGCTCGCCCGGCATCGAGAACCTTTCTACCCGTGGGTATCTCCCCCACAGTTGTTTACCCTGTTCTTACGAGGCCCACTATGAGGAAGGTATTGTCTTATCCCCGCAGTTTCCCCCGTAGAAATTGGCGCTACTCGGATACTCCCTGGTAGTGGGGTATCCTACACACGTTCGCGGCGCACGCATGACCTCCACTACGCAGAAGATGATGCCTTATCTTTGTAGCCTCGATCGTCCGGACGCACACTGCTCAAATGCTCTCCGGCGATGGAATCATCCTACACCGTTCGCGAACTGCCGTTGTCTCCAACTTGCGGGTGAACCCATCGCTGAATCCGTACTGTTGAGATTCGTCTCATCGAAGCAATCGATGAGATGAATAACAACACACGTATGGTGGTGTTATTAGAAATAAACAGTTAGGAAATGTAACCATAGAGATAGTTTTAGTATAAATAGGACGCAATGAACTGTAATAAAGTATTCCAAGTTCTACCACCGTAGAAGTAACAAGTCTCTCCTTTCCACTGCTCAAGTGCTGCTTCAACAGGTTATGGGCCCAGCACTAGTGGAAAGGAGGAGTGGAATCAAAAGTGGACAGTCATCCAGCCAGGAAGCCGATGGAAGGACAATGAGCCGAAGCCAAGGAAATTCAACGAGTCGGGAACCGTGGAAGGTTGTAGGACCAGGAGTCATCTGGAAGGTGTAGGTCGACAAGCCAGGAAAAACGGTGGTCGTTGGACAGGTGCCAAGGGAGGTTGTTGGACAGGTGCCAAGGGAGGTCGTTGGGGGCATCCATTGCGGGCTGACCGGAATCCATAGGAAGGTCGTCTGGCCAATGCAATGGTGAGGCGTCGGGCCAATAGAAGAGCGTCGAGCCGGAACCAAATAAGGTCGTCGGACCGGAGCCACTGGGAGGTCGTCGGATCGGTGCCATGGAAGGTCGTAGGGCTGGGACCACGATTGCGGTCGTCAGGCCAGAGCAACTGGTAGGTCGTCATATCGAAAGCCATGGAGGGTAGGCGGACCGGTATCATGGAACGTCGTCAAGTCAGGAACCAGGTGGTGGTCGTTGGACCAGGAGTCACTGGAGAACTTACGAGCAGGAACCACGGAAGGTTGCCAAGCCGGTGCCATGGAAGGTCGTCGGACCGAAAAGCCAAGTTGAGGTCGTCGGGCTGGAACCACTGGGAAGCGCAGGCCTCAAGAAAGGTGTCGAGATGGAAGGGAAGCTTCGAGCCGCATGAAGAACGCCGAGACCAGAGTCATGGAAGGTCGTCGGACCGGAAGCCACTGGAGATCGTCGTATCCAACAGGTTATGGGCTCAGCACTAGTGAAAGGAGGAATGGAATCATCAGTGGAATTAGAACCAGCCAAGAAGCCAATGGGAGGACGAGCCAGCGCCGGTAATCCAAAGGAACGTCGTCGAGCCAGAACCATGTGAGATTGTCGGACCAGAAGCCTGGTAGGTCATCGGACCGGGAAGCCAGCTGGAGGTCGGCAAGCCAGGAGACACGGGAGGGAGGTCGTCGGGCAGGTGCTTTGGATGGTCGTTGGTCCGGAGCCATTGAGAGCGGACTGGAATCAAGGGCGGTTCGTCGTGCCGAGAGCCATGGAAGGTTGGCGGGCCAGTGCCGTGGAAGGTGGTCAAGTTGTAGGCCAGGTGGTGGTCGTCGGACCAGGAACCTTACGGACTTACGAGCCGGAAACTACGGAAGGTCGTCAAATAGGTGCCATGGAAGGGCGTCGGACTGGAACGCCAAGTAAAGGAGGTCGTCGGGCTGGATCCACTGGGAGGCGTTAGGCCTCAGCAGGAGCGTCGAGGCGGAGAGCTTCGATTCGCTGCGAAGGGCGTCGAGCCGTGTGAAACGGTATCGGTACCAAGAAGGGTGTCGGGCCAGACGGAAGTTTGTCTTCGAGTGATCCGCAGGAAGGTTGTCGTCGAGCTAAACCAGAAGAGGGTCGTTGAGCTGAACGCTATGGTCGTGGTCCGGACAGCCTTCTTGCTACCGATACCGTTTCACACGACTCGACGCCCTTCGCAGCAAATCGAAGCTCTCCGCCTCGACGCTCCTCCTCCACGCTTCACTCCATAACAATTCAGACGAACCCATGGGGTCCGGATATGGCGTACGCGTTACATTGGAGATTTGTCGAACTTAATAATCTAAGAATGCATGTGTGAGCACATACTTAGGCAGAAACTGCGGTGAATCCGTGCACCCATGGTGGATAACCAACGTACATACATACAGAAAATATATCGATAAAACTAGTGGTTTATGAGCTACACGCATTCGCAACTGTCCCCCCCCCCCCCAATGAACTAAGCTTCATATACGTTTTTATTATAACAAAAATACCCTACAAATAGCTAAACAAAAATCAAATACTCACTTGTTACTTTTCATCTTGTTCTCATCCATCAGCAGCAAATCTACGGTACTGGTCACCAGCTCAGGCTTATGTTCATTCGAACGCTTGACATAAATCTGTCCATTGACGGTAAACACATTCTTCAGCTTTCCTTCCCGCTTCATCTTCATAGCTTCAGCCTTCAGTCCCAAATTGCTCCGAGTCAAACTTTCATTCACAAATATCCTGGAACCACTGTCCAGACCAATGTCCCTTAGGCAGAGAGCTTTGTGTTCCAGATATCTTCGGTAGAACTCATGCCGGGCATTCCGGAACACAAATTGAACCACAATGATCGACTCATTCGGCGTTCGATGCCCGTTATAGACAGTCAACTTGGCACTGGCCCGCAGCTTCAAGTTGTCTAGAATCGAGTGACTGTAATGGGGAAGTTTAAGTTTGGCTCCTCCAGTAGAACTTCCGCCACTTAAAATTCTTCGAACGTAAACAAGAGGAATTTCGTGCTCCCGAAAGTCCAAAGCTCGACACATTCTCATAAAGTATTCACGCAAATTTTCACCCCTTCGATAGGGAATTCCCATAAGAACCAGCTCACAGGATTTACTGGCCCGTTTCTCGTAGTCCTGGCTGGCCTGAAACAGTCGATTGGTGTGCTTGATCTTCCGGTTGATTCGATCGATCTTCTCCTCGATGGCATCCTTCAGCCCGTTTACTTCCGTAATCAGTCGATCAAACTTACACTCCAGCGTTTTATTGGTGTTAACGGTGTTAAGCTGCTGACACCGATCCAGTTCCGCTGCGCGCCGGGTTGTCGCCAAAATGGCGGACATAATTTCCGCGTAGGCATCGTCATTCCACTGATCGTCATGCAACTGGCATCGCCGGCTCGGATCATAATCGGCCTCGTTCACTGTGTCGTCCAGTAAAAGTTGATCCAGGTCGTTAGACATTTTTGAAGCTATTTGTTTTTATTGAACACTTATGATTGCAATGAACACACTATTAGAAGTTTTTAGGCTTTTGATGAACTGCTAAAACATTCTAGTCTCTAATTGAAAAAAAAAATGAAGATGTTTCGAAACGTAAGAATTTTAAGCATAATATCCATAATGTTCTTCAATTCTGAATCACAGGGTTGCTTGATAATAGAAATTTACAAAGTTTTGCTCCAACTTTACTAAAAAAACATTTAACAAACAAAACAGAGATTTGAAATTGTTTTTAAGAACATGTCAATGGACGAAAAATTGGGAAAGGATGTTTAGACAAATCAAGAAAAGTTGGAAAGCAAAGTTTAACTAGCTCATACGAATAAGGTTAGGCTCCGCAAATATGATTTATTCATGCTTCCAAAACGATTTTTTGACAGCATGTTTTTTGGGGGCTCAATTTGGTTACACTGAATTCGGAAATCCTTTTTTTCTCGATAGTTTGATAACAACTAGGAATATCAAACTCAAAAGCGAAGCTTTTTGTAATTCCGATTTTGATTCATAATTTGAAAGAGAATGCCATAATTTGAAGATTAAAATTATGAAAAAAAAAGTTAATGTCTGTAAGTTTCAATTTCGATCAATTTAATTGAATTTAGAATTTCGTAAAACATTTCGAAGAGAACCATTATGTTGAAATTTTTTTTGTTAAAATACTAAATCAAATTCATCAGAACTCATCCTTCCACCATATCGGGCACAGAGATAAAACTTTATCTCGAGTGTCTTCTTGGCTACACACAGTTTGGTAAGGAGTGAAGAAATTTTAGAAAATCTGAAGTCGAGTCTGCGCCTGCGAGTCCTCTCTCGAAAATCCAAAATCCTACCCAAACATCCACGCACACAATCCCACGCGATATTGACGGAAAAAAGCAAAAGAGAATGCTTCCAAACAAATTTCCCCCCACCGACACCGACTGATTGACTGACTGACTGACTGGGTGTTGGATTTTCTCTCCCGCGGAAAAATCATTGCGCTCTCGTAGATTTTTTTACCGAGAAAAAAGGCTCATATGAAAAATAGGAAAACGAAATTCCTACGACAAACACTGATGGCGACTACGACTACGGGTCACGTTCACGCAAAACTCTATACACACCCTTCCGAAGCAACATTGGTAACATTCCTCCAGCCAAACCAAACCTGTCTTTCCGCGCAAACTTCGAAAGTTTGCAAAGGATTCTACCGGGTGGAGCGTCTCTCTAACATTTTTTATTTTATCAAATTCTCTCTCCCCTTGGAGCTTTGCCATCAGGACGAGTACCCACCTAATACGGAATAACCCTCAACTGGTAGGGGTTAATAAACGGAAAATTATCGATCCTTGGGAAAACGCTCTGTTTGGGCTGGTCCTTTTTGGGTCCGGGGCAAAGGGAGAGATATGGATGGAGGAAAGGAATGGAAGTAGGGGGAACACGGTCCCCGGAATGGTATGACGGTATGATGAAGGTTGCCGGGAAAAAGCTATGAACAAATATTACTCATACACATGTACAACCAGACTGTGTTGTGTCAATCGGCGAAAGGACACGGTACGAGAGCAGTGTTGGCAGTTCACGCAATGAATATTTGTTGTTGTAGATTTTAAAATCGAAATACATATGTTCCAAATATTTCTCGGTAACTGATACTTATTTTGAACCACTTTTCAGCTTTTTTTCAATATTTCCCTCATAAATCATTATAAACATGAAAATTTCTCACAAATATGGTTAAAGCTACTTCTTATAATTCCAATTATATCTTACATGCTATTTAAATAAGATGATAAGGGAGAGAAAATTGAAAATAATGTTTTGATTTTTCACATTTGGGCCGAATCAAGCCCATTTCAGGAGGACGTCAACTTTCAAGAGATTTTCTGCATAGCTGCATAGATGAATTCAACAACTACAAACATGTTCACAGCTATGGAAAAACACTTGAAAACTTATTTGCAAGCTCGAAGAAACAAAAAAAAATGTTTTGAAAGCAATTTTACCCATGTCGAAAATAGGTCCTACTCAATTCCTTATCTTGGACCACTCAACATAACCTGGGTTGATGTTTAATGTTCATAAACGTAATAAGACGTTGTACGACGATATGAAAAGAATCTTGCACACTATTTCAAGCGCTTATTATCAATAAAGTTGGGAATTTTGGAACTTTTGTGAATTTTTCAGCGAAGAAAAATATGGCTTTCAGATGGTTAAAAGATCGAATAATTCTCGCACATTTTTATCTTTTTTGAACCAATGTACTCTACAGAACTGAAGCCGAACCAAATCCAATAAGGTTTTGGAAGTCAAAATACATCAATTGAAGTCACGGAGATGATGATGTCAGACTTTCTTCGCCTGAAGGAGATTGCGTTCTTAAAATTGATCCTGGAGATAAGAAAACTGGCCAGTATTTAACACTGCAGAACAAATTTTCGTGTGCCGACGGAATTTTCAATACATTTAAAACACACTACTTACATAACAGAGGAGTTTTTCAGTTTTTTTTGTAATCTTTTGGAAAATTATTGTTTCAAAGCATAAAAAGTTTCATAAAAAAGTGGTAGTAAAAACTATTCAACAAACAAGTGCACTTAAATAGAGCTGGGGAGAAGTTGAAGAAAGTTAGTTCAGAAATGAATTAGCGTGAACAAACAAAACTTGACTACAAACATAAGAAAGGAAAAGATTTACTGAATTATTTGCACAATTGCGCATCAATTGCTGTTTACATTAGCAAAATTTATTTAGTTTAAGGGTGGTCCAAAATAGGTTCAGAGAGTGGTCCAAAATTGAAACCTGGTGGTCCAAAATACCGACCGGAGTAATGATCAAAGAAACGAGTTTTTGGGCTTAGATCTTGTTAAATTGCAACAAACGACGATATGTTTCGATAGAAAAAGCCTTGATCTTTGTAATGAACGGATAAAGCAGTCAAAAATTGTAAAATGTTCTTTTTTTATTCAGAAAATAGCATAGCCACTTTCCAAAGCGGTCCAAAATAGGTCAGTACCCTATAGACTGTTTCAGAAATTATAAGCACACCTGATGTTAACGGTCATTTTGAATCGAATTTTTAAATTCTACTGGCTGCGTCCTTTTGTTTACACATTTCTGTACGTGATAAAATAAAAAAAAAATTAGTTTGTGCTTACATTTCAAAATGCGTGATCTTACTCCGGAGAAGAGAAAAAGTATCATTCACAAGTGGTGTACTGTGAGTGGAGTCTCATTGAGCAAAATTGGCCAAAAAAGAGGATTTGAGCGTCGGAGCGGTACGGAAAGCTATTAAAAAATATCATGAACATTGTACATTTGAAGATAAACCGAGGAGTGGTAGAAAATCTGGTCCTGTAAGTCCTGCTTCTGGGTGCATTATCATGGACGATGTAAGGTATGTGAAATTAGACTAAAAAACCCTTCCTGGGCCACAATAGTTCACTGTACGCAAGGACAAGGATATCCCCGAAACGGAGAAGGACATTTGCACTGAAAAATTTGACAAGAAGGTGATGGTGTGGCAGGCAATTCGCGAATGCGGCAAAGTATCTAGCCCGTACGTCACATCGGAAACAATAAACACCCAAAACTTTATCAAGGAATGCCTCCAGAAGCGTTCATTTCCAATTATCAAGCAGCATGATGGACCCAGATATTTTGGCCCGATTTGGCTTCAAGTCATTACGCCAAAGACACACTAGGGTGGTACAAAAGCCAAAACGTATGTTTTGTGCCAAAAAACATGAATCCGCAAAATTGCCCCGAGGTACAGCCAATCGAGACTTTTTCGGCATCGATCAAAGCAAAGCTAGGAAAATACATAAAACCAGCTGAAATCGGAATTTTTTTTAAAGGAACAGCCAAAAGTGGTGGAATTGGTGGGTAATTCAACTGTACAGTCAGCGGATCATGGCCTAAAGGATAGCATCCTTGTCTTCTAAGCCTACGATATATTTTGGTTACAGTTGAGTTCATATCGAAATTCACAACGTACAAAGGATGCATGATTTTTTGGATTTACGAACTTCTGTTGGCAACAATCCGTTAATGCAATAGGATTTATATAGCTAAAAGCAGGGTGGCCACAACTTTTTATTTTTGAAATTCCCGGTCATAAATTCATGGTTTGTTCAAGGCTTTGAATGCTTAGAGGAACTCGATTCTATTTATGGCTTACATCACATTTTCAAAAATTGATTAAGAAAACATCCTACACATAAGAGTTATGTGTACAAATAAGCTGAGGCTAATGACTCTATAATGAATGTATAACAAATTTGTGAAGGATGTTTTTAAATCATGCTCACAAAAAAGGTGTATAAAACAGAACTTTTCATCCAATCAGTCGTCATCATGGCCGTGGAAGAAAACAAAAAAAAATTCAAACACGATATTCCATCACTGTTTAATATGTTACACTTTGAAACTGGCCTTAAATATTTTGTTTTAATATGTTGTTGAAGGAGTTTTTTTTTTTAACTATTCATCAACATTGTTTTTGCATCACTTGAAGGGCAACAATTTCCATAGTCTACAATTCACCGTTCTGTGGATTATTTATCAGCATATCGAAGTTTAAGATATTAAAAATTTACAAAATTCAAAGATTTGGTAGTGCAACAAATAGAGGATTTAAAATCAGTGAAAAAGATACAATTATTTGTTCAACATAATATTGTATAACCCTGAACATATATTTTCAAGTGACGTTCTCAGGAAAACAAATTTTATACGTTTCTGCAGAATCAAGGTATACATAAACTAATTTTAAGGATTTATGCAAAAACTCAGTTGAACAGTAGACAGTTTGAATAATATATTCTGAAGCTATGGAAGTTATGTCCAAATTTTGAAATTTTTAAAATTACTAAATATTAAATGAAATCAATCATTGAAAACTAATAAACTTACACTTTTTTTAAAAAACAAAAAAAAAAACATCCCTATCAAAACAAAAACTGATTTCGAGTTTGTGTATAACCCTATATTTGGTAAAAGATTAAGATTTAGTTCCAGAGAAATTTTGCTTGAAAATAAAAATTCACAAGCTTTAGACAATTTAATAGAAAAATGTAACTAAAAAATTTAAGAGGATTGTTATCGAAGATTTTAATTCCATTATCGATTTGTTGAAGAATGTGAATCGATTTGACTGATGATTAAAAAAATATATCTATGATTCATTTGATTAAAAATTATTTACAAATATCCTGAAAATTTTCATATTTTACATTAGTGTGATGAATGAGCTAAAAGAAAACCTCAGTAACATTTTTCTCAGAAGACAAAACTACTTGGGGTCTTCGAAAAAGTTGATCACTGATCAAAAACATTCCAATTGAGTCATGTTCTAAAATTCTGCCCAAAAATTTTAGATGAATTTTTACTCTTTTTTTAAAGTTAAACTATGATTATCAAAAACTAGAGATAGTAGAAAAAAAACAAGTTGCAGCTTTGGATTCAGCGCCCTCATCTCAGTGTCTTATAAACACGGAAAAATATGAAAAATAAACCCTCAAGAGGATTTTTTCAAATCTCATCAAAAAATTACTTTATGCTAGGTACTTCGGAATATTACAAAAAAAAAACTGAACATTTCTGATGTTTTGAAAATAAAATATTTCATATATGGTTCGTAAATCCTTCGGAATTTTTCTACTTACAATTTCTTCAGCTAAGTTTAAAGATTAGAATAAGATCTACTAAGTACCACTACTAAAATGTAGAATAAACTAATTTAAAAAAAAACTGTATGCAAGATCTCAAAATAACAAAACAGCTTAAAAATTTATGTGTTTAGTCATTTCTTTGACATTTTAGAATGCTTGAGCCAATAGATGAACTTCATATGCTTTTGTTTGTTCATACATTTGTGTATTTTATCAAGATTCACAATTTTACAAAAAACACCCGAATATAAAATTTTCAATTTCTTCAGAAATATGGCCTCCACACAAATTGTTCTTTTTTGAAAATATCTAGAAAAGGCTGTTTTTTGTCATTTCATAGAATAAAAACCTTGGCATGAAATTTCTTTAGATCCATTTGTTTTCAAATAGTTCGGTATCGAATTTTGAATACGGCGAATGCGAACAGCTCCATAAGCTCTCAGCAAAAATCTTATTTTGTTTTTTGTATGTACATCCCCGAACGCACTTTTTTACCCGGCTGCCCTATACGCCCTATTCAAAATTCATTACCGAGTTGTTCGCAACTTTATCTACATCTTATTCGAAAAAAGTATAACAAAATAATAAACTTTTCATGATACACTTTTTCTTATAATTATGATTTTTTAATAACTCCAGTTTTTGCATGTAAATATTTCTATTGTTTTATTTATTTATTTTATTTATTCTTATAAAAGTCCTAGTTAAAATTTTGAACACAGTTTTACAAGTAAGCGAAAAATGCAGAGGTGCAAAGAGATCCCATCATGAAACATGCAGTGCCGATTCTAACAGCCCGACGTCAGCTCCGAAAAAATCATCTTGCAAAGTTGCAGACTGATTCTATTTCCCTTACGTGCAGAGCGTCGAACGTGTCTGCAAGTAAAAGTCGCGATGACTGCACGTTACGAAAATTTCAAACTTGCAAGCCCGAAGATAAAATCCCTTGAGCCGAACAGAAAGAATCATTTCCGAAGATAGCTACAGTCTGCAAGTTGCTTGCATGCAGCGCGATGATGCGATGTACGTTTGCAAATTTGCAAGTTGCAACTTACAAGTTACAGGACGGTGGACTCGTTCTTGTGCGGTTGGATTCGTTCCACTAACCTAGGACCGACCGAACCGAATCCATGGAGAAAGAAAGTGATAGGCCGAAGAGCCACAGCCACCGACCATCAATTCAGTTGCCGTTCAGCCATCGAAGCGTGCGTGTGTAGCGTATGTACATGGCTGTCTGCAAAACACTCGGCGCGCCGCCGTACTACAGAAGTAAGGACATGTTGGAGTTGTTGTTGTTGTTGGTGCCTTCGTGCTCGTTTCGTTTCCTTCTAAGACGGATTCGAAAGGAAGTGGTGCCCAAATTTTATTTGAGTTTTCAATGATCATTCTAGGGTGTTTAAGATAAATCATCAAAGCAAATAAAAACTAGTTTGTTTTGATTATAACTTTGTCATCTTACAAGTTATTTATGAATACAAAAGTGTTAATAAAAGCTTATCCTAAAAATGTTGGAAAATAATCTTTATTGTTTTATAACACAGCTGCGGCCCGAAAAATTCAATCCATTCTCCATGGATAGGATCACTTGATAAAATAGAATCACATATTAAAGATTCAGTATTGAGAGCAGGGTTGCCAACATGCACAAATTCAAGGAGCTTGAAAAGAAAAATCAAAGAAAATCAGGTTAACATAAAATGATCGAGCTGAGTGCCTTTTTTGGTCACCGTTGTAAAATGAAATGGAGTTGATACACATTACCGTTCATAGTTCTATTAAATAAGCTAAGTGCTCACTGTCACTTCAACCTTTAAACGCGATGTTATTTGATTTCATGCCATTAATTCATATTTCGTATCAAAGCGTTTTTTTAATGTGATTCAGCGTTTTTCAAATATGTGATTCAGCAGTTGTTTGAAAATCTACTTTTTTGGACTTGTTTTATTTAAATTTTGATATTTGAGATACTTATCAAAGCCTTTTGCAAAAATTCTTCATAGTAGTTCTCGCGAAGTTAAACTTAAAAGTGGCAGATTTCAAAAGTTCGTTACGAAAGATACGCAAACAGTTTTAAAAACTTGAATAAAAAATTCCGATTTGTATGAAAATGTTCATTCATGTTAATCCTTTAGTCAATTTATTTTGATAAAAAGTACATAAGTTGCTGACTTTGAAACATAAATCAATAATTTATTCAGTTTCCATACTTCTTATTTTGAAGATTATGCAATTGACTGATTGATGGGCGAAAGCGGGATATGTTTAACCGTGAAACGTCCAGCTTTTTATAAGCAGTTTCGTAATATCTGAGATAAATAGCAACCGTTGAGTAAGATTTTTAAAATTTAAGTTTCTACGAAGACTGCAAGTAATTTTGGCTTTGAAGTAAAAGAAATTTTTTCTTCCTTCTGTTGAGACGAAATTCTGATGAAATTTTATACCAAAATGAATTATAGATATTTTTCAAAGTATAACTTAAAACGCTTTACAGTCTTCAGCAAAGAAGTAAAAAATAATATATAGACAGTAATTGATTTATCATAGCACTGATTTTTAAAAGCCTTATCAGTAATACTGGATGCGATAGACAAAATCTGACCAAAAATTCTAGTTCAGGACGCGAAATTAATTAAAAACAAGTTATAAAACTTTGACAGAAGATTCGAATCAAACAGTGTGTGAAGTTTTTGAGTTCAAGGTTGGAATGACGACGAGCAAGCACTGAATTTCTATTGAGTTTTGTACCGATCTGTAAAAACTTTCTGTAAAAACTGTAGATAACTTGGTAAAGATGACGTGATTCTTATACATGTCTAAGCAAATGAAACTGAATTCTAAAATTGAAATTCACACAATTTAATCTGTGATCCTACTAATCAAGTGATCCTGCCTTTGGAGAATCGATTGAATTTTTCGGAACGAAACTTTAAAGAATTTTAAGGCAGCTCTGTTATAAAACAATATAGATGATTTTCCAACAGAGTTTGGATCAGTTTTAATTAACAACTTTGTGTTTATAAATAACTTGTAAAATGACAAAGTTATAATCAAAACAAATTTGCTTGTATTTGCTTTGGTGATTTATATCAATCACCCTGGTATGATAATTGAAAATTCAAATAAAATTTGGGCACCACTTCCTTTCGAATCCGTCTTAGAAGAAAACGAAACGAACACGAAGGCACCAACAACAACAACTTCAACATGTCCTTGCTCTTGTCGTACGGCATGCCGCTTCGCTGGCTGAACGGCAACTGAATGGATAGTCGACGGCACCTCGGCCTATCATTTTCTTACACCATGCCATGGATTCGGTTCGGTTTTAGGTTGGGTTGGGGTGGATCAAATCGAACCGCACAAGAACTGTAACTTGCAAGTTTGCAAACGTACATCGCATCATCGCGCTGCATGCAAGCAACTTGCAGACTGTAGCTATCTTCGGAAATGATTCTTTCTGTTCGGCTCAAGGGATTTTATCTTCGGGCTTGCAAGTTTGCAACTGTTCCTAACTTCGGAGAATCGTTTGTAATTTTCGGAACGTGCAGTCAAAGGATTTTACCGCGCGGTTGGCTTTTACTTGCAGACACGTTCGACGTTCTGCACATAAGGGAGAAAGAATCAGTCTGCAACTTTGCAAGACGATTCTTTCGTGGCTGACGTCGGTCTGTTAGAATCGGCTAAAAGTCGTGCGCTGCATGCTACATGTAGGGATCTCTTTGCACCTCTGGAAAAATGTAAAAAAAAAACTACAAAACAGCTAATACAGAAATAGTTTAATACACAGAATAACTTTAAAAAATGGATCATTTTGATAGTTGTTTGTTTTGAGTCGCTACATGAAATTGTGTGTATCTGTTTGCTCATTCATTGTTTAACTTAAGGCTGCCAGAATTTTTTCAGCACGTATCCGGGCCGGACAAACCGGCAATTTTTATATTAAAAACCTCGCAAAATCTGGGTATTCGATTTCAAATTGACGACCATAAATCCGGGCAATATCCGGGCAAATTTTCTCTAAACTCAGAAATTCCTCAACAAAAATCAAGAAAAAAAAATGACAAAAAAATTGTTTTCAGCAGAACTCATCGATAGATTTTGAACCGTATTTTAGGGTTCCAAAAAACCTTTCATCATTATTTTTATAAAACTTGCTCAAAAAATTTCGTATTGGAGGTGTTTGTATTTGGTTTTTGTTTAATTTGCCAAATAAAGTGAATAATTCCGGGTAAAATCCGGGCATTTTTTAATGAAATCCGGGAAACCGGGCTGGGTCGAACTGTTCTCAAATTTAGTATTAAATTTCCGAGCAAACGTGGATAAAACCGGGCAATCTGGCAACCTTAGTTGAAAAGCATAATTAAAATCTTAACGGTTAATCGTATAATGTAGTGCACGAAAATGTTTCAAAATTTAAATAAAATTCCTACATTCAAATTATTACGACAAATCGATTGTTAAAAGTTTTGCGTATCATCCCAGTTAAAAATTTAATCGTATCAGAAATGATAACTTAAGTCGTTTACAACGGTTTTGCGAATCGCAAAAGATCGTATAAAATGTCGCCTGTACTCAGTTCAAATCGGATATGATAGAAAGTCCGCCATATTTGTAAATTTTGAAATGATTTTTTTCTCCCGCGGGGGCTTTAAGTGAAAAAAAAACCATCGTCATGTTCTCTCTGCAACCATCAGTGCATTCAGATGGCTTAAAACCAGTTGAGAGTTGAGTAATATTGACATATTAGAGAACTGGAAAATGTTGTCGTTGACAACGATTTGAAGGCTATGAAAGAAAAAAAAATTGCGCTCATTCGCATTCTTCCGATAGGTACGAACAAGGTGTTGGAAAACGCCCAATTGGTGTAGTTTTCGTCGTTTTGGAAAGAAATGAATATGTTTTTTCGATGCCTTTTGGCCTTTGGGTCACAAAGCATCAGTGTAAATTTTCAGATGATTTGGTTAATTTACGAGTTAGTGCAATGCGTTTCAATTTTGTGTGAAAATTCGTAAGGAAGAAGAAATTTTTGCACATTGAATCATCCAAAAAATATTGGTCTTTGATTTTTGGTTTTGACTATGCTTAAGCTTTATTTTTTTGCTAACATGACAAGCAGCTAAGCATTTCATGAAAAAGTTATAACCATCTCTAAATAAAAAATCTGAATCAATTGAAAAGTATTTAAAGATGGCAGATTTTGCTTTCTACAGCTTTAATAATTTCATGAAATGTTTTTCCAAAGGTAATATAAAGAAGTTACTACTACTAGTTACTAGTTACTAAAAAGTTTTTTGAGATTTTTGTTCTCATCCTACGGTTGAGCAGCTTCCAAATAAGCATCAAAAACACTAAGGGAAATCAATTTTGATAAATAATTGTTTAGCAACGAATGTTCTTTCTGGGGTATAAGTTAGGTTTGTGCTCTGTTCACATGAACTTTACTGCAAGAATCAAGGAATATTTTTCAACCAGAATTATATTTTTTGGAACTTTCAGTACATTTCTGACGATTTTTGAATGAAAACATTTTATTATTCCCATACAAATTTCCATACAAAATTTAAACTTTTTGTGCATATTTAGGACTGGATGGATCGCTTTCAAAAATTTTATTGCTACTTCTGGCAGTGAAAACAACAAAAAAAAAAGTTATGGGAGGTGTATTTAAGAATTTTAAGAAATTTAAGAATTTCAAATTTCCATACAAAGCTTGCAGCGGTCTTATGTATATTTCCTGCACTTAGGTAGGTAAATGCGGTTTTTTCAACTTTTATGCGATCATTTTATTATGTATATGGAACGAATATCAGAATAAGAATATAGCTACAAAAATGTTTGCTGGGATTTTAAACTTCTTTCTATAATTTTTTTTACAAAAAATATTTTGGTTTTTGTTTAGTCCAAATTTTTAAAGCATTGAAAAATTTTGTATTCTTGTCTTCAGCCAACTTGTGACTCTAGATAAAATACACATTTTTGAACAAACATAATGATATAAGCTTCATCTTTTTGTTCAAACATTCTAAAAGGTCAAAGAAATTGCCGAAAAGCTGTAAATTTTAAGCGTTGTTTGAATTTGAGACTCCGGCCGAAGTTTTTCTAATAAATTTTTTCTACATTCTAGTATTGATAATCTTATCAACTTTGTTCAAAAACTGTAGAAAAATTCAAAAAAAAAATACGATTTATGATCCACATAAAAAATATTAAATTTACAAAACATCAGAAATTTTCTTATTTTTGTGTGAACCTTCCGAAGAAGCAAAAAGTAACTTTTTGATGAGATATGAAAAAATCCTCTAGCGGGTTTAATAGTTTCACATGTACCTACTTCAAAACTATCGATGAGTGAGATTGTTTCCAATATAAGTGTTTCTTCACTGTGTAATGAAATAAACCTTGTAATTTTTTAACATTCAAATATTTCAAAGAAATCTTATCATACTGAAGGTTTAAAAATTGTAATCCGGATCATTCAGTAGAAATAAAGACCACAAATTTGAATTAAAAAAAATGAGTTTAGAAAGCTCAGCCTAAGAAAATAGTTCCAGACCCTCTGATGAATCTTTTCCACAAACAGTTTGTTTGGTGACAGAAAGTTTCCTATTTGTTGTTCTGAAGCTGCCGTACGTAAAAATGATTTTTAGAGTTAGTTTTGTTTTTTCATTGGCCTGCGTTTAGCTCTTGAATTAAACACTATCACTGGAGAATTATAAAATAATCCTCTTTTTACATTTCCAAGTTTGCCACAAAAAGTTCTGAATTCAAAATTAAACTTTGATTCACTTCTTTTCAGTCGATTGATGGATTTTTTAAATAATTGACATGAGATGCATGAACAGATTTTAAGTAATTTTTTTTATTTGAATTTAATCATTAGCAACAGTTTTGAACTCTAAGATTCGGTAAAACTTATGAGTTTTTTCAATTTAGAGGTAATTGAAGAAACATTATAGTAGTTGTAGGATCAGGCTCGTTGTTTCGGAATTCGAATTTTAAATTCTTGAACGGGATAATTTCCGGCAGCAACCGATAATATATTATCCACTTCATAAAACTTTCCGTTACAATATCGTAGACAAAGTTGGCGAAATAATGACTGGCTTTATTGGCGGTTTAAGAACAAGTAGTTGAATTTCAATGCTTTATCCTAGCTTCAAACTTACGGAGGTTAAACTGACAGCCTTTCCCTCTCGCTACTCTAAATACTCTCTCTCTCATTGCTAGAGAGGTAATAGAAAAGGTGGGTTATGCGAAGCTATAAAATACACACTTCGGTGAGAATATTCAGTAGTATAAGATCTTTTTCCAAAAAGTTATTTTGATCTGTTGAATTCTGACTCAGAAAATTAAAATACATTCCGATTTTTTTGGTTTGAACCTCAAAAAATTAATTTTGACTTCTTTGTATATTTCTCTCGGGTTTGGAACTGACTTCCCGGTTTTCTCGGTGCGATTTTCAACCCCTATTTTTTCCCGGTTTTCCCTGTTTTCCCATTTTTTTGGCCACCCTGCTATTTCATCCCGAGATATTCTATTATTTGATTCCCCAAGTGACAATTTTAGTTTTATATACACTACGAGACAAAGTATCAGTCTTAAAAAAGCTCTGAAGAGCTCCATAAAACAATCTGTCGTCAGTAAATCAGGGCATAGGATTTTTGCCAAAACAGTCCTATTTCGAAGGTAGCGGTCAGCAGAAAATTAGTTACGTGATTAAAATTCAACATCAATGATCTGCCTATTTTGGTCAAAATCATGACTACACAGAGTCTACACAGACGTAACAGACAATAATTCTAACAGGCCTAGAATAGAGTCTACCGAACTACTGTTATTTGCATTATTTCAATTTGATATGCGTTCTAGAAAAGTTTAATAACCCACTGAAACGCCATTCTTTAATAAAACTTAAAAATAAAAAAATCACCGACCAATATTTGTTACCACACAGATGTTGAATTTGTAAAAGGATATCATATTGAAATCAATCTTTTTTTAAACAAAATTTAGCAACACTGCCAACATCCTGGCCATACTGTATGTCCATGTTGCTTCTTTTATGCTTGTTTTCCATTTTTGTGGTTGCTGATGCTGACGGCAACAACAATAACAAAAACAAAATCAACAACAACGACAGAGACTACAACAAAAACAATGCAAAAGAGTTCGCGAAAAAAAAAACAGTCAACCGAACAGCAGCAACCTGCAGCCAACCAATGTTTGTTGGAGTTATGCTTCTTGAATAAAAATAATACAAATTATAGACGGGTTTGAATTTAAGGAGAAAAGTTTGGAAAGCTAACTCTTAAGAGTTTCGAAACACCTTCGGGAAGTTTCAGTTCACTGAGTTTTTCCGGATGTTTGGGTAGGAACTTTTACTTCGGAATAAAATTCCATACACTTCAAACCGATGTCACACTTTTCGCTTCGCGTATCGGGCACCAATCTGATATGGTGGATTCTAGTAGCGAGCGATTTAGCTTCTAAAACATCAATTACAAACAGTAAAAACTGTCAAAATATCACTTTTCCGCCAGACAATAACACCGTTATAAACACCGTCGCCATTAATAAACGATTGTTTTCGAAATTCACTCAATTTTACCGAAAAAAAACTCCGAGAAAAACCACACAAAACATTCGGCTGCCGGGAAACTTGTCGTCCTGTTTCGAAAATTCCTTCGAAAACGCGCACAGAATCCCCGTCGTTTGTCGTCGTAGCCGCCTGAAGAGAGGAAAACTTTTCACAAACACAAACATGTTCAGGATATTCCCCCTGTTTTCCTTACTCCCACATTCCTCCCCTTTTAGATCAAAAGCATAGAGATAGCCAACACCACCCCCTAAGGGAAAAATATCCACACCTTACCGGATGTTCCGGAGTTAGAAATTTTCCAAAATTCGAGCAGCAACCATCAGACGGAAAAAGGCTTTCGGTTCGGTGTGATCGTTCCCGAAAAAGTTTGTAGCTTCTGGCAAATGTAAGAAAAATATTTCCACTCTCTCTCTCTCACTTTTTGAATTCTCTCTGTCATCGGTCGAAGGATGATATCTTACGGAAATTTAGTAAAAATTTTCCCAGTTATCTTACGCTGCAAAGGCGCTCCCGGAAAGCTCTCTCCCAAAATTTCTCACTCGCTCTCTTTTTCGTTTTCCCAACGACGACGTTGGGGCGCTGTCAGAGAGAGAGCCCAAGAGCTGTGGGAAAGTCTGGGAAAATTTCGCGGAAATTCTCTGCGATATCCGATTTACGCCTTCGATTCCTTCAGATGGGAGTAGGTGGGTTAAAGGTGACACCGGAATGTTTTGACAGCGCTTTGGTAGGGTGAATGGGGGAAAAAAATCCTGAAGAACATGGTTGTGAACTAAATTGTGATGCTGCAAAGGATTCGAGAAGAGCAGCTGATGCAACAATGACAGTTAATGTGCAACGATGCATTTGAAGATCGGCTTTTATATTTCATAGAGGACGGTTTAGAAGTGAAAAAAAAAACGGTTTTAAGAAATAAATTTGAACAAATAGATTAAAAAATCCATTAAATGATTTTTAAATCGGATGAAATTCATAGAAGACAGTAGAAAAAAGTTTTAAAACAAGTTTAGGCGATTATTAAAAATTATTTTTTTAAATAAACAAACTGGGAGATATGATTTTCAAAACATCCAGCCAGCAACTATCTAGAATTTTTTTTTTTAAATTTTCAAACGTATTGGAGTTTTTCGACAAAAAATTCTGATTAGATTTTTTTTAAAATTTTTGGCAGTAATACTGACACAATCAATGTCGGAAATCATCTTTCCACACTACATATTTTTGACGGTCGCCAAGGAAAAAGAAGAATTCTCTCACATAGCATATAGCGGATAGTTTCGGAAAGAATTTGAAATAGATCTTGCCCTTCTATGGCGACCGTTAAAAATATGTGAGAAATGAATGAAAAACACGTTTTTTTTCGTTCCGAAAACCTTATAAAGTAACTCAAACTTCATAAAACTACTTATTTCAGGTATTTTAGGTTCGCCGAGCTCATGCGAAATTATGTTTGTTGTCTAAAGCGCTATTGGGAGTCAAGACTATGACGTGAAATTAAGTCACTTAGTCAATATTACATTGTAACAAGAATGCATTAAACAAGAAACGATTTGTTTCATTATTTTGTCAAAAAACCATGTCGTGATCTACTAGTAACACATCCCAGCACAGTTCTCAATTAAATAAAGTCCTTATCACAATCTTGTTGTCCTTTCCTCGTAAAAGTTGTGTGCTCGGGGTGTCAAAAACATAATAACACATCACGTTGTCCTCTCGTAAATGCAATCAAAATCATCTCGGCGACATCATTTGCCCAGCTGCTGATGCTGGTTTGATTCTTTTTCCCAATTTTTTTTTCTCTCCCATTGGAAGGAGTGGAATTTGCCGTCATGTACCCCAAATATATTGATATATAACTTCCACGAGCTAGCTCGATCTACTAACAGCCTTTCGTGACTAAACGCCCAGCCTTGCCCGGTGGTTTTGTCTGTGTTGTTTTGGAAAACCCGCTCGCGTCCGCTGAAAATTTTGCCGCTCCCGAGATGCTTGCTGCTACCCTTTGCTGTTCCGAGGCTCGCGGTTTTCCACCCAAGTAATAAATGCGCATGTTTCGCCCTCCCCCCTTCTTGGTATGAAGGGTGGAAAAGTGGGAAAGCGTGAGAGGCGAATGGAGGCAAAAAATAAAATAAAATGATAATACTATTACTGCGAAAAAGTTTTTTTTGTCGGAAAACGGGACCCCGTTTGAAGCTCCTTGATTTATTGAAAGTTATTTGTCAATTTTCAATGCATTTCAAAACCACAATTATTCTGAAAACAGAATCACTTAAATTTATTAGAAAAAGAGCAATGTCATTATGTTAAATGTAAAATCTTAAAAATTACAATAACATATCTGCAAATATTATTTCAAAATCATAAAATATCGAAAACAAAAAGGTCGCATTCGGAGTTATAAAATCGTAAACCAAAATTCAAACGAAATAAATATGGCGAATGGTGGAAAATGCGCAACTCGAAATCCCATAAACCCAACCTTAGGGTAGTTGTAATATCACCTTTTAAGGACCATTAACACTTCTCGGCATGAATGAACGTGAAAAATCTAATTTCATCAATAACTCAACATTGCGACGAAACTAGGTTTTGTAACATGGGGAATGACTGAAAGATAAAATTCCAGCCGGATTCGTTCCTTTAAACGCCATGATGAGTCAAATGTCAAACTTAATGAGTTATTTTCAAACTATCTTAGAACCTTTGCCCCTGGCAATATAAACAGAGGTATTCAAGAAATCTCAACCACATACAATCACTTATTCAAACTTCAAACGATGTTCGAAAACGATATAGAAACAAATAACCATGAAAGATTATTGTTATTGTCCTTGGATGTACATATGGATTTCAATAAACATAAAAAACAACTTTTTGAAACGTGTTAGAAAAACATTCCAATGATATTCACCTCAAAGAAATGCTTCAGCATATTAACAAAATACTATATCTTAAAAAGAGAACATGTAAACGGTTGTACTTTTTAAGACTACTCAATAGTACAACGCACTCTAAACTTTGGAAAATATAAACCAACTATTGGGGAGATCCAACAATTCTCCAACAATAAAACTTACCAAAAGCCCAAATCTTTTAACTGACAAAAAAATTCTTGGTAATAAATTCAACAGTTTTTTCTCTTCCATTTGATCGGACCTTGCCAAGGAAATATCAAATGAACCTGAGTTTGATGCTTTGTCCAATATAAACGAGGAAGGTAATTCAATCTTCCTTCAACCAACAGATGGAAGTGAAGTAAAATTAGTAATACTGAGCTTCAAAAACGAACAAAAGTTGTGAACCGAATTGCTCCCCAACAAATGTTATTAAATAACACCCCGCTTTTTTTTTTCATATTCTTGCAAAGTTTTTCAGCTCAATATTCAATTGAAACAGGATGTTTTCCAGATTGCCTTAAAGTGGAAAAAGTAACCCCAGTATTCAAATCAAGTGATTCAGAAGATATCATCAACAACTATCGACCAATTTCTTAGCTCAGTGTCTTCAGCAAAGTGTTCGAGAAATTATTAGTAAGCAAGTAATTATTAGTAGAATCATTAGTATTCTTAGTTGTGATGATATGAGAGCAGAGCAGGTTCCAGCACTCTTATAGCTATTTCTGAACTAGTTAATTAAATTATAAAAGAAGTTGATTCTAAAAATATTATCGGCGCTTCATTTCTGGACCTGAAAAAAGCTTTCGACACACTAAATCATGAAATTTTATTAGAAAAATTGAACAAATTCACAATAAGGTGAAAAGCAAATGACATCGTTCCAAGTTATTTGAACAACAGGAAACAATTTGTTGTGGTTTAAGGAATAGCCAGCGAATTCAGAAATACGGCTTTTTGCGGTTGGGATGGGATTTTCAATAGAAACCAATTTTCAATCAACCTTTTGTATTGAAACTCTAACTATGACATAGAAAAAACCCTACCTTGTCTTAAGAACGGGTTATTAAGAAGGGTAACTAAACAAGTTCATAGTTTGCCACCAACCATTTCAACTTAAAAATTAATTCGAGGAATACCAATTTTTCACATCAACAAATTGGAAGCCATGTGTCAGGTGTTAACCACTCACGATGGTCTTCAGAATTTGCAAAACAAAATATTAAATCTAATATCCTCAATTTTGATTTGTGTTTCAATTTCTTCTAAATACTCAACATGGCATTCGAAAACGTATAGATTCATTTAACAAGGCCAAAAGATTTTACATCTTTCCAAGGTGCAAAGAATCTAAAAGCATATTTTGGCTAATTTAAGTGCCCTGGATCTAAATATGCCATTTTTCTATCAGCTTTTGTTTTTTTAATTTTCAATTTTTAAATATTTTCATATTTAAAAATTTCTTAATAAATTTTTACATTTTTTTGCAAAACTTTACATTTTTTTGCAAAAACATGCAATAAAAGTTTAAAATCAATTATAAACTTTCCCCAAGACTTAAAATAATTTTGAGTTCTGCGAAAAAAGTTATAGAGGCTTTATATTTATTTACTTTTCCATATTTTTGAGGAAATATTAAACCTAATTGATTTAAGATATTTTCAAAGCAAAAATCTAATCGTTTTGCAGGTAAAAATTTGATTAAATAGTTTAAAAACTGTTTAAACTTTCAGTAATGTCAGAAATACTTGTAATGATATATGTTCAAATTTTTATTATTTATTTTTTTAGAACATGCATCATCATCTTTAAAAGTTTGTTCCTTAATTGAATAAAATAGGTATAATAAACAAATTCCGAATCAGATTTTTTTTTCTATTACGTAGATTTGCTACTTCATTAGTTATCAATGATTAATTTCACTTAAAACTGATACAAATCAAAGCTTTTAAACTCCATATCATCAAAACTAACGGTGATAGACGAAGTTTGACAAAAGATTCGAATTCAGGACGCTCAAATCTACCAAATCAATCATTAAATCATAGGCACCAAAATGCTGTTTCCTTGAGTTATCAATTAAATTCTATTTATAAGTATTTAAAATGGTTAGACGAATTTATTTCAGAAAAATTCATGTGAAATGATAAACACTAATCTGAAAACATGTGTTCTGAAAATATAATTTTCTTGAAAGTCTTTGAAACTAACCCAGATAACCAGAAATTGTAAAGTAGTGTTCATTGTAGATTGTATAAGCATCCAGTTTAGATTGGAATTGTATAAACATCATGTTGTAGCTAAACCAAGTTATATTTTATCGTTTATGGATTGTATAGTTCGTTTTATACGATAACATTTTGTTAATCGTATAGAAAGATCAATAAAGTTGTTTTGAATCGCAGTAGAATTGTGTAAAGTTCAATATTTAATCCCACTGTACAATTAAGCAATCTTTCATGCTTGCGATCTATGATAACATATTATTTCCATGAAAAGTCGTACAGTAATTGTGAGAACATTGTATAATGGAATTTAAACAATCTATTCGTACTTGTCATTCAAAGTCGCTTATTGAGATAAACTTAATCGATAAAAAATTGTTAATAATGCAATTCCTATGCTAAGTAATATCGTAATCATCTTATGTCAAATTGTCGAATCGTTTAACAGTACAGTAAATAGCTAGCTAAGATCGCACAGCGCTGAATACTATTATTGATTGTAATAGAATCGTCTATGAGATAGGTTAAAGTTGTATATTAAAAAACGGCATCTATAAATAGGATTTGGAGTCCGAAATGATGCAGTCAGTGGTATTTTATACGATCAACTGATTTTTAAACGGAACTCTCAACTGTACCTATACAAATTTGCTTGTTTGTATCAACATGAAATGGTACCGAAGAAGTATCGAAGGACAGGGATCGGAACATTGTGAGTTCGAGACTGAGCCCCCACTTTGGTACGTACAGGCTCTTATAGAATATTCTATACAACTTTTTCAGATTGTACAAAAGTGCGTATATCTCAGAAACAACTGAAATATACAGACCAAAATGTTCACTGGGAAGTTTTTAATAAGAGAAACATAATTTCTACCTTCTGATCTTTCCAGGGTCCAATATATCAAGTGAAAACGACAAAATATTCAAAGCTTGAAATTTTTAACTTTAATCCTTTGATTGAAAATTTATAAACGTCTCATTAATGTTCATTATACTACACATCACACTCGTCACTTAAATCATCTTCAACGCTGTCGATCCTCAACCTTCTTGAGGCAGAAAAGGAAATCGATTATTGGACCAACGAAATATGATTCTTTACCAAATGAATTAAAATAAATCAATTCTCGATCCATTTTCAAAGTTGCTTCGAACATTTGAAGACAAATTAAGTCCGTAAAAAAGCCGAACAAAGCTACGCTTTATTATTTTTGTAACATTTTAGCATTAATTGTTGTTAAATTATAGTTATATCTTAATCTTTTAACTTTAATCTTTTAATATTAGTATTACCTTTTATATAAATTTAAAATTTTCTTCAAAATGAATCTCTTTAAAAGAAATCTCTTTCCATTGAGGTTCATAGTATGAATTAGTTTTTGCAGTCTTCAACAAAGTTGTTGAATGAGTATGAAATATGAAGAATATGAAATATAATCAACGATTTTCTATAATGATGTCAAAAATAGTGGTAATCTTATATTGGCAAATTTCTAAAAATTGTAGAATTTTTTTTATCAATTTTAAAATTTATATATTACAAAAACTAGAGATGATAGAAAATCTGACGAATCATAAGAACTACTCAAGCAACCAAAAGTTCGAATATCACTTAAGGAACGCTGGACAAAAGTTCTGAGGAACTTTTTTGCTGCTCAAAATGCTTTTTCGAGGTTCATGAAACTTCATTCTTAATAAGTATTCAGTCAAAGATAAAAAAAAAGCTTTAAAGTACTGTTTTGATTTCTGTTTCTACTTTTGGGGAACTTTAAAGTTGGTATGAAGAAAAATAATCTACTTTTTACGTACTTCTCATTTTTTTCAAAATAGAACAGCTATCGAATTGTTGCGAGGCTTTTTGTACAGCTCAATAGTTCGTAAAAAATTTCCGTTGTACTATTTTGTAAACTTGAAAGTTTTTATTAGTTCCAACAATTTAAAAGCAACTTCGCAATATAGGAACTTTGAAGTAGATTTAATTTTCTTTTTTTTTTTTCTTTTTTTTTTTGTTTCGATTATAGTCGTTTTACCATCTTTATGGCATTCGCGACTTTATCAACGTTGCAGTTGGCGGATCGTTATTGAAAAACTATCCGGTACAACTGTGTTCGATGTTTACTGTTGGGCTCGAACTCATGGACATCGGCTCAGGAGACAACAAACTTGCCAACTGAGCTATATCACAAGCCCAAAGAAGATTTAAAGGCTTAAATCCACTTGTTTCTAACTTCAACCTGTGTTTGCATAAACAAACACATCGTTAAATTAAGAACCTGAAAGTTGTTTTAAAGAAAATCATCACATCAAGTAAAATCGTCGCCTACTCATGATGTTCACATGGAGCAGCAAGTATGGATCTCGACTTTCAAGCGGTGAGCTCGGGTTCGAGGCTTGGTAAGAACATGTTTTTTGAATGTAATGTGAGTTAGTAACAAATATGGTTGATTGAAGGAGCAAAAGAGTATTTTTTTCGATTTTTTATGCTGCTTATACAGTAGATTTTGAAGATGGTTAGAAGTTGTTAAGCGATTTATGCGAACTTTTTGTCAACTTTAAAGTTCGTTCAGCTACTTAAAAATTGAGCTGAAAAGAAGTTGTATCAGCATACTCGATTAAGCTGATCAACCTGATAGAGGAATCATATCCGAACTTTTGGTTGCTTGAGTAAGGACTCCATAAGTGTCCAAAATCAGTTATTAAAACATAGGCACAGAAAATACTCTTCCCTTGTGTTACCCACCAATTTCAGCATAGATATAAACGATTAACAGATTTATTGCGGCAAATAAATAATAATAAAAAAAAATAAATATGTAATAATAAATCGAACCTCAGGAGCATTGATTTTGTTATTTTGAGTCATGTTTAATGTGAATGTAGTTTAATTCCATGATTCTTAAACGATGTAAGCATAGTATTATTGAGAAACCTAAATGTTCGAATTTGAAAAGACCAGATTTTTGTCTGGTAGCTTAAAAACTCGGTATAAAAGAACGAAACTAAACTTTTAGCAATCCTTTATTTTTCTGATTTAAAGTAAAATAAGAAAAAAATCTTTTTCATAACGAAGGAATTTAATTCATAAACTGATGCGGCACAACTTACAAAAATAAAAAGTAAGATTTTTGAATTTACAATTTAGGAACTAATATTTAATCGTATATATGTACAAAATCAGAGCAACATATGATAATATCTTGGTAATTACGAAAAAATAAGATATTTGGTGCTATACGAAGATATAGGAGAAAACAGAATGATTTACGCTCAACCGTTCAGATTTGTGCGAAATCGTTGATAAATTCGTAAGGATTCACTAAGAACATTCTGAATTGAAAAATTTCTGATTGTTTTGATCAGTTTATAAAAAAGTTCAAGTTTATTAGGGACTCAGTTTCAAAAAGCAATTTCCGATAATTTACCTTAAATCCAAAACTACTCTGTTCAACGAATTTTTTTATTTATCAATCCCAACGGATAATCAAATATTTCTTTTAAATTCGAAACTGGCGCACACATGATCAGTACCATCATAGTTTTCATGATAATTGAGATTGATCTTAGAGCAGGCGCACTCAGGACGCCACCACCCTTTCGAGGGACACCCATTTTTTTTATTTTTCAAAATAACTACCCCTCCTGGGACACTCGCGCTCAGTTTTTTTCCTATTAGTTACTTTGGTCATCGACAGATGGAACCCACCAAAAAGAGTCTCCACGACTCCAGCGTTCCCCATCATTCGTTAGTTTCGGGTATTTTTATTCTGTTTTTTTTTTTCTCGGGTTCTCATCCTACTCAGTGTTGTCGTATTAGCAGATTGGGAACTCACCGACCAAATGGACCCGCTCTGGTCTGTCGGAATTAGATCAGTGGCCGAATGATTCCCTAACCCCATTTCCACAGCTCAAGGCCAAACTTTTTCCCCCATCATCATCATCATCATCATCATCAGTTGCTTCCGCCAACGCCGGCCGTCGACTACGAGTTTTGATCCGGTAGACGGTTTCAGCTTTCTTTTTAGAACCCGGCATCTTATAATTTCAATGAAGATGCTGATGATCTTGGGATCTTGGCAAACGGATACAATTCTTCTAAATGTTTGCTTGGCACTTAAAAAAAAAAGAATCGCGTGAAATGACAATTGACAAAAAAATGTAATAGAAAATGGCGTGGTTAGTTTTTTTTTTTGCTAAATCAAACCGTCATCGCGTTAACATACGAGCGAATTTTAGCGTGGTATTGCGATTATCACGATTTTTTTTTCTTGAGAGAATATGTCTTTATGATAGTAGCAATTCTTCCAACATTATTAAAACTGTTCAAAGACTCTTACCAGTGTGATTGAAAATATAATGAAGATACCAATTGTAGTTGAAGATTACCTGAAAAGAAAATAAAAAAAAAAATTGATAAGATTTATTTGAAAATATTCGCATAATTTCAAAACCTTCCAAACGCTAAACTATCCCCCCCCCCCCATCTCCCTCAGCAGTTGAGTCATGACATTTTCCTTTTTCCCGATAAGGAATCATTTGTTGCAATTAATGATGAAGCAACAGGAGAATCTTGCCTTGTCCCCCTCTTTTCTTGCTTCGGTAGTACATGAATGCAGTTTAGAATAAGGTTGCCAGATCTTTTTAGCACGTATCCGGGCTAGACAAATCCAGATTATATTATCTAGAAACCTGGAAAAATCCGGGCATTTGATTTCAAAATTGTCGACCATAAATCTGCGCAATATCCGGGCAGATTTGGTCAAAATCCAGGAATTACTCAACATAAATCAAGAATATAAAAAAATTATAAGTCAAAATATATTTGAAGCTTTTAAGTCGTATATTAAGTCGTATATAAACCTTTCACGATTACTTTTAATAAATTGCTCATTGGACGAATAAATAAACAATTTAAAACTCAATTTGTTGTTTTCTGTTCGCTTTGGCTAATAAGGTCAATAAATCTGGGCACAATCCGAACTTTTAACAATGGCAAACGAACCGGGCCGGACTTTTCCCAAATTTGGTTTGAAATATCCGGGCAAACCTGGATAGAATCGGGCAATCTGGCAGGCTTGGTTTAGAAGCCACGTGTCCCTGCGAAACTAAATTAATGCTTAAAAACTTAATAGATGAAGTTAGAAAAAAGGAGTACCTTAATACAATATCGTACCTATATATTTTATTTATTTCTGATAGTTCTTAATTTCAAGTAAAAATATATTCACTATGTTGGAACGGAAAAAATATCTTACTTTGAAATTAGATCTACTTCCAACACAGAACAAACTTTCTTACAAATCCAAATACATAAACTTTCAACTGAGTTACGTTTGAAATTTCCAAAATCGAATGAAAAAATAGGTAAATACCATGATGGTCAATTCTTATTTTAACTGGAAAGTTGAACATCAATTGGTATGGATGAGCAATACACGGTTCGAGAGATCTGATCGAGACAAGAAAAAGTGATTATGAGGTAAAGAAAATCTACCGTGGAAGAAAAAAGTTATAAATTAAAGTATAGTAGTATTATTTCGAAGAAAAGAGTTGCAAAAACGCTAACCTAACATTTTTGCCATTATTTTCTTAGTAATAACACAACATCTTCAATAAACAACTTTTTTCTCTCGCGGTAGATTTTTTTTTGGCTTCTAGTGATCGTCTCGTCAAGATCTTTCGAATCGTGTATTGTACATCGTTGTACACGAGAAAACTATATTTCATACATTTTATCCCAGTCTCCTTTAAATACGTGCTTATCTGTTGATAAAATCTTAAAAATTGCTCTGCTTTTAGCGGATAGGCAATTGAAAAAGCAAATTGAATTTTGTTTATGAACCAGATGTTTAAGAACTAGATGAAATCATGTTGATCCATAATGTAAGCACTGCAACATGATGTATTGTTCTTCAATTTTCACCATCATTAAAATTTTCGATTTTTCATTATAATCAATTTTAAAACGGGCGTTTTTACTTTAACTTGTTGACTCGTGGCGAATAGAGCACCATAGATCGGGGCACGATGAGCATTTTCTGCCGTAGAATCTAGCAGCGAATTCAACTCGAGGAAGTCAGCAGAATTATATAGCTACGGTTTAACTAGTTTACATCTGATGATATGGCTTAGTAGTAACAGAGACCAATAGAGTCAATTAGAAGACTCGAGTTCGTTTCCTGGCCGAGATGTTTTTTTTTAATTAACCGTTCATGATCGATTATTTTGATGGTTGCATTAACCGCTAGTTGAATCATCCGCCAAACAAAGCACCAGAAAAATAATGTATGAGCGTATGTGAATTGTTTGTATTCTACAAATACACATAAAACAAAATTTTGTTATTGCTTTGTTTGATGGATGATTTTAATTACCGTATAGTGCAAAGTGCATGAATGGTGAATGAAAAAAATCGCCTTGACCAGGTATCGAATTCGAGTCTTTTTTATTACCACTTAGACACTTTTTCACTAGGCTAAATCGTCAGATGAAATGGACCATGCTGTAGTTGAAATTGTTGCTAGATTCCACAGCAAAAATGCTCATCGTGCCCCGATTTATGGTACTTATACTGCCCCAGGGGAGGTTCTCATTATGCCTCAACAGTGAACGATTTTCAGCTTCCGATGAAAAAAAAAATTAAAATGTATTCTTAAAAGTTTTGATCTACTTCTACAAGTTTCTATCAGATAAAAAGTAGAATTCTTTAGTGTCTGAACACGAAACAGTAATGTTACTCACATATTTTAGCTGTTTTCTATTGTTAAATAAGCATCCTCCTTAAAGTGACAATTATGCCCTTTTCTCCCCTTTTTTTTAACTTCAATGTGCGGTTGAATGAAGAAATTTCGAAAAAAGTCACAATACGTTTCGAGTTATCGTAAAACGGGATAAGATTGATCACATTTTTCAATATCTTTAGATTATTTTTTTCTGATAAGGGGAATGTGGCATGTTTCATATTTTGAAAACCAGTACTGGACTCTTATGAACGTAAAATATGGATTCAGAATTTATTGGACTACATTAAATTTGATTTAAAAATCAATTTCGTCATTGTTCAGAATTTGATGCTTTGGGGTAACATTAATCATTCTCTAATTTGACGCTTTTAACGAATTTTCTTGATCATAAAAGATGACCCTTCCTAATATTTTCAAATGCTAGTTTATCAATTGCGAAGGCAATTCGGAAAAAACTCAAATGACATAAAATTAATCACGAAACTTTACCAAATTGTTCACAACTTTCGGTGGCACAAATATACTTAATTTGTAACTTTTGGTCCAGTGAATTCGGTGTTTCTTGGTTTAGATTTCTTCGTGGTCCTTTCAGAGGTGCAAAGCATCGCATCATTTTGCATGCAGCGTTCGACTTTTTCCCGACCAGATCAAACTAACTTTATCTTCGGAAGCGTCGGCTTGCGAACATAGCACGCCGACTTTTGATTGCAAATGAACGCATCGCAACGACGCTGTGGCACGATTGGTTCAAATGACTGCATCTCTTAAGTTCATTCCGATGCTTTGCGAACAGTTCGCCTACTGATTTTAAGGCGACGTCAACCGAAGGATCCGTTCGTTTGAATTCATCGGGGATAAGTTCAAACAACCTTATCGAGATAGGGTCGTTTGAACGTTCAATTGAATGTTCACTTTTGAACGTTCAATTGAATGTTCGTCTGATGCGTTCGGCAGCCTAAGGCAAGACGCCGAGCCGTGTTTGGATGGGATGGATTATTGATATGGTGCATTGCTTGCGTGTGATGTTCGGTCGTCGCTCGACGATAGAGGGTGTCGGGTGTCTTGTAGCGCGCGGACGACTTGGTAAAGAGAATGAGGCGCAGCTACAGTTTCATTTAACGGTGCAATTTTACTGAATAAAATGCCCGAATAGCAAAGACCATGGTAATAATATATCGTAACAATGATTTTGAATTTAACAGTAAACTTCATAGTGATTTCAAAATATTTATCAACCGGTTTAAATTTTGAAAATACCATGATTTTTAAAGTTACCGTGAAGTATATCATTAATTCAAAATATTTCAAAGTTGCAAATATTTCAAAAACACGAACATCGTACGGTATCACATTGAAATTCTTGTGATTTTTATTGTACCAGTGTTCTTCATGGTTGAATGATAATCCGAACCACGCGAAAATTGGTAATTTTTTGCTTTTTTACACATTTACATTTTTTCGTGTAATGAAAATTTTGGCGCTCTAAAAACGTCACTTTCTCTCGGAGGAAGTTAACTTAAATTTAAATTTTCGCGGTCGGAATCAGTGAATCCGGACCAAGTCGAAATCAAGCTGATCGGAATCTGAACAGAAAATGATGGCTTTAAATTCGGTGATCTTGGTAAATAATTTTATTATTTATTCATTTATATGTAGGCTAACTAAACCGAAATTTTTTTTATTATAGAAGCTGACGGAAATTCAAAGTTCCCCATGGCCAACTTTAGATGTGGGCCGTATACAATGGCTGCGACGTGGACAAGATAGACGTCCGAGGCAAACCGATATCAAACGGATTTGTGGTCTGGTACTTCATGATGTGCAGGAATCCAGCCTTGTCCCAGGATCGGGCAGAAGATGCGGTACAAGAGCCGCCAATGTTACAGTTTAGAAGCTCCGTAGTGCAGATGGTTTTTTATAGCTTCTGGAAAGTGATGATTTTTTTTTAAACAAGACGAAAAATTTGAATAAAAATTGAAGCAAACAAATGAAACCTGTTTATTTCATTCAATAGTAAATATGAATTTAGAAGAAAAAATAACTGAAAACAATAATTTTTACCATGGAATTTCACGGTCCTGGAATTATGATAAATTGTGAATTAAAATTGATGTTCAAGATTATTGAACGATTGAAATTCAAGGGAAAACAATGAACTCCACAGTTTCTTTGAAAAAAGTGGAAGCTGTAATAACCGTTAACTTTATCGTTTTGAGTTTCCAAATGTATGGGAAAAAGTCGATTTTTTCATTGTTAAGTTGCTTAACAACCCCCTTTTTTCATGGTAAATTTTGCTAAAACCATAAATTTCACTGTCCAAAACTATGAATTTGACAGTTTATTCAAGGTTTTATGTACCATGATTCGCATAGTTTCAACTATAAAATTCATGGTTGCGTGAAAATGAAATTCATGGTCTTTTCACAATGTTTTTCTATTCGGGTGCAAACCGCCCAACTACGGTTGGGCTTGTAAGGCTTGTAAGAGATTGTTTATTCTTTTTCATTCCATGTTAGGTTCAGAACTGAAGCAAACCGTCAAGACCCGCGAAATTTAATTCAAATTTTCAGATATCAGATTCAGATTTCAGATTTTAGATTTAGATTCCAGATTCAGATTTCAGATTCAGATTTCAGATTCAGATTTCAGATTCAGATTTCAGATTCAGATTTCAGATTCAGATTTCAGATTCAGATTTCAGATTCAGATTTCAGATTCAGATTTCAGATTCAGATTTCAGATTCAGATTTCAGATTCAGATTTCAGATTCAGATTTCAGATTCAGATTTCAGATTCAGATTTCAGATTCAGATTTCAGATTCAGATTTCAGATTCAGATTTCAGATTCAGATTTCAGATTCAGATTTCAGATTCAGATTTCAGATTCAGATTTCAGATTCAGATTTCAGATTCAGATTTCAGATTCAGATTTCAGATTCAGATTTCAGATTCAGATTTCAGATTCAGATTTCAGATTCAGATTTCAGATTCAGATTTCAGATTCAGATTTCAGATTCAGATTTCAGATTCAGATTTCAGATTCAGATTTCAGATTCAGATTTCAGATTCAGATTTCAGATTCAGATTTCAGATTCAGATTTCAGATTCAGATTTCAGATTCAGATTTCAGATTCAGATTTCAGATTCAGATTTCAGATTCAGATTTCAGATTCAGATTTCAGATTCAGATTTCAGATTCAGATTTCAGATTCAGATTTCAGATTCAGATTTCAGATTCAGATTTCAGATTCAGATTTCAGATTCAGATTTCAGATTCAGATTTCAGATTCAGATTTCAGATTCAGATTTCAGATTCAGATTTCAGATTCAGATTTCAGATTCAGATTTCAGATTCAGATTTCAGATTCAGATTTCAGATTCAGATTTCAGATTCAGATTTCAGATTCAGATTTCAGATTCAGATTTCAGATTCAGATTTCAGATTCAGATTTCAGATTCAGATTTCAGATTCAGATTTCAGATTCAGATTTCAGATTCATATTTTGATTCAGATTTCAGATTTCAGATCCTGATTCAGATATCAGATTCAGGTTTCATATTAAGCATTCAGTTTTAGGATTAAGGTTAAGATTTTGGGTTAAGATTTTAGATTCATATTTGAGGCCCTTGGAGCCAAAAGGGGTATAAGTGCAAAATGGAAAAAATTGAGTTATCCATCTAGAACAAATCTTCGACTGTCAAACATCATATGCTGTTTTAATCACAATTTTATTTCGCTATTTTCTCATGTTTTGATATTGTTGAAAAAATCCTGTTTACTGAAAATTACTTTTTGTTTGGAGCCAAAGGGGTATAAGTGCAGACCCATTTGCTACCAAGTAATTTACTTATACGGTATAAGTTATACCCCTTTGCCACCAACCCTAACGTCATTTCCATTTAAAGTGTTCATTCCATCGGGATGAAAAAAATATGGAAATTAATGGGCATTTGAAAAGTAAATCATGTTAGAAAATCTACCACCAACAGTTAATCATTTCATTACATTTAGTGATAGTTCTGGTGAACAAAATATTACCAAATTTTTCATTTTTTCTATTCTAACCCCAATAAATGAATTCCAAATTTCTGATTTCGGGTCTTAATCAAATGGTGTACGCCATGAATTTGGGACTCAATATATTTAATCATCAACTCATTAACTCATATATGTTAAACATAAACTCATATATGTAAAACATCAACTCATAATGAGCGGAAGTCCATTTCCAATCTGAAATCTGAATCTGAAATCTGAATCTGAAATCTGAATCTGAAATCTGAATCTGAAATCTGAATCTGAAATCTGAATCTGAAATCTGAATCTGAAATCTGAATCTGAAATCTGAATCTGAAATCTGAATCTGAAATCTGAATCTGAAATCTGAATCTGAAATCTGAATCTGAAATCTGAATCTGAAATCTGAATCTGAAATCTGAATCTGAAATTTGAATCTGAAATCTGAATCTGAAATCTGAATCTGAAATCTGAATCTGAAATCTGAATCTGAAATCTGAATCTGAAATCTGAATCTGAAATCTGAATCTGAAATCTGAATCTGAAATCTGAATCTGAAATCTGAATCTGAAATCTGAATCTGAAATCTGAATCTGAAATCTGAATCTGAAATCTGAATCTGAAATCTGAATCTGAAATCTGAATCTGAAATCTGAATCTGAAATCTGAATCTGAAATCTGAATCTGAAATCTGAATCTGAAATCTGAATCTGAAATCTGAATCTGAAATCTGAATCTGAAATCTGAATCTGAAATCTGAATCTGAAATCTGAATCTGAAATCTGAATCTGAAATCTGAATCTGGAATCTAAATCTAAAATCTGAAATCTGAATCTGAAATCTGAATCTGAAATCTGAATCTGAAATCTGAATCTGAAATCTGAATCTGAAATCTGAATCTGAAATCTGAATCTGAAATCTGAATCTGAAATCTGAATCTGAAATCTGAATCTGAAATCTGAATCTGAAATCTGAATCTGAAATCTGAATCTGAAATCTGAATCTGAAATCTGAATCTGAAATCTGAATCTGAAATCTGAATCTGAAATCTGAATCTGGAATCTAAATCTAAAATCTGAAATCTGAATCTGAAATCTGAATCTAAAATCTGAATCTGAAATCTGAATCTGAAATCTGAATCTGAAATCTGAATCTGAAATCTGAATCTGAAATCTGAATCTGAAATCTGAATCTGAAATCTGAATCTGAAATCTGAATCTGAAATCTGAATCTGAAATCTGAATCTGGAATCTAAATCTAAAATCTGAAATCTGAATCTGAAATCTGAATCTGATATCTGAAAATTTGAATTTAATTTCGCGGGTCTTGACGGTTTGCTTCAGTTCTGAACCTAACATGGAATGAAAAAGAATAAAAAATCTCTTACAAGCCTTACAAGCCCAACCGTAGTTGGGCGGTTTGCATTTTATTCAGTAAAATTGCACCGTTAAATGAAACTGTAGCTGCGCCTCATTCTCTTTACCAAGTCGTCCGCGCGCTACAAGACACCCGACACCCTCTATCGTCGAGCGACGACCGAACATCACACGCAAGCAATGCACCATATCAATAATCCATCCCATCCAAACACGGCTCGGCGTCTTGCCTTAGGCTGCCGAACGCATCAGACGAACATTCAATTGAACGTTCAAAAGTGAACATTCAATTGAACGTTCAAACGACCCTATCTCGATAAGGTTGTTTGAACTTATCCCCGATGAATTCAAACGAACGGATCCTTCGGTTGACGTCGCCTTAAAATCAGTAGGCGAACTGTTCGCAAAGCATCGGAATGAACTTAAGAGATGCAGTCATTTGAACCAATCGTGCCACAGCGTCGTTGCGATGCGTTCATTTTTTCCAACCACAAGTTAGGCGTCGTAGCTGATCTTAACCTTTTCAAGAAATAATCAGCTTGCGACTTTTTCTCGACGACGTTTGCGCTGAACGTTCATTTGCACCTCTGATGCTAGCAAAATGAACTTTTTACAATTTTCGGCATTTTAAGACTAAAGTAGACTCTAGGTCCAAAGTAGGAGAACTTACCTTACCACAGCTTAAAATCAATTAAATTTTGTTTAAGGAAATATTGAAGAAGCAAGTATTGAAAATAAAAAAAAATAGACCTAATTATCACCGCAATTGACTCTAACAGAGTAATTCCATCCTTCCCAAAAATACAATATGGCCTCCACCCCCAACAGAAAGAGAATCCATCCCGGGGCAACAATGTTGCGTAAAAGCAAAATGGCTGCACAAACGGAGGCGGCCTCGTGTTTCTTCTTTGCCATGCCATGCTGCCGAACGAATGTGGTAAGCATGTATTCGCACATCGATGATGATGGTCCTCATCAGCATGCGATAATGCGCGGTTCGTTTTGTTTGCTGCGCACATCGCGACACGGACAACGACGACGACGAGACGAAAGCCTTCACATATGTGTGTTATCAACTCTCCTGCCTCCCCCGAAAGCCCCCACGAGTAGCTCCATCGTGGCCGCGATCGGCGACCAAAAAATGAATGAATGGCCGGCCGGCTGGTTTGTTAGGAAGGAGAGAATTAATGCGTCGCTCTCGCGATTTAACGAGCCGGTCCAAATTGCGCATCGACCATCGCGCGTAAGCGCCAAGGCGAAGAACGACGACGACGACCACGCGAATGCGCGAAACCAAAATGGGGGACATCGAATCGCGGATCATTGGGGAGCATTTTAATGTGGTACAAGAACGATGCCGATAGGATTTGGGTAGATAACACATTGTTGCGCAGATTCCCACATTCTTGGCGCGTGAGATTTCGCTGCTTTGAGGGTGACCAATTGGGACGAGGAACTTAAGATAGGATTTGATATTTCAACTTTAATTAAAAATATTGTTGGGTGAATTTTTGAAACAATTGAATAAGAAATCTGAAACGCGGTGTTGACCTATGAAGTGTACTCTTTTTTCAAGTGTAACATTAAACTTTCTCAAATGATTGGCTCAAGTAACATCTAAAAGTGAGTTTGAGTAGAAATTGTATTGATGATTAAGATTATTAGTCTAGCGTTGCCATCCGTCCCGCAAAAGCGGAACATGTTCCGCCATCCCGCTTTTTTCTCAAAATTTCTCCCTATTCCTGAGAAAACTTGACTCAATTTTTTCCGACTCAATTTTTTCCGATTCTACTACTTCAAAATAATTGGTCAGTGCTTGATGAAAACGCTTTTTATAAAATCCCTCCTCGATCATTTTCAGCTCTTGTCATTTTTTCTTATCTTTTTTTATCCATCCATGATTTTCAAAACAAGAAATGTTCTTACTCAAAGAACATGACATTCACCGTAAAGGCTGAAAAAATTGAATAACACTTTTATGAAGTTCCACTGACTTAAAACTCAGTTCTTTTAGAAATGGGACAGTTACGAATGCGTCAATCTAAAAAACCATTCGAAAGAAATACTTTCAATAAATGTTTCTACTTTATTATTGTTATCTCCCATCGGACGGGCACACTTTTTTAACAAAACATGATTATTTTTTTGCCACTAAAAAAACGTTTTTGCTGGAATGTCTGCTTTTTAATTCTGACAAATACGAAGCAAAGCCAACATGAGAAAAAAAAGATTGTAGGTTGCGAAATATATATACAAGGGTTCTTTTTACATGCTTTTAAAAACAGCGGAAACCAAAATTTTTGTTTTGAAAATTGTTGTTTTCCAAAGAATGCAAAGTCTTGGCAAATCAATTTATTTATATAAAACAACCAGCAAATATATACTTTAATCTGCTAGAGACGTTGCCACGAGCAGAAATGATATAGGATTCAACCGCTGGAATTTGTTTGAAATAGGATTTTTTACAAATTTTGTTGTCCATCAGAGATCATCTGTCTCTTTGCCTCGGCACTGGCTATATAGCTTACGAGCTCTGGAACTAGCAAAAGTTTGTTGTTTGAGGTAGGGTTTTAAAACTCATAGCTAGACAACACTTTCAGATTATCGGAGAAAAATTTACGGAACATTTCAGCGATCTACACTTAAGTTTCCGTTTATTAAAAATTCTAATATTAGCCTTGACTTTCCTGATGACCCTTCACCGTAGTTGCCGATCATGTTGTTCACTCCAACGCATAATTTGAGCTTTGTGGAAATTTTTAACAGTTTTGCATACTTCTCCACCACTCACGCAGAGATTTTTTTTTTTTTTTGAATAATCAACGGTTTTGCCAGTTATCGGAAACTGTGCAAAATATTTTTTTTCTTCTTCTCTTGCATCGTATAAATCGTCCGATGACTAGGAAATTAGCTACCAGCAAAAGAAAGTGTTCCATTTCTAAAAGAACTAAGCATTACATTGGAATAACCTTAATTTAGCCTAAATTTAAATTAACTGATTCAACACAGAAAATCATTCAAATATAATGTTATTTGTGTTTTTTTTTCTAAGAATTAGAATTAGCAGCGCCTTTGCAAATTTTATTTAAAACAAGATTAAATAACTCATTTACTACCGCTGCCGACAAGTCTATCCCATATGCAAAAACAACGAACCGAGAAAAACGGCTTTAAAGATTTTTATAAACTTTCGTGGATTTCTCGGTTGAAACTTTACCTTTTCTACTTCTTTCTTCACAGATATTGAGATAATTGTTGTAGAATTTTGTCCAATGTGTTTTTGATTTGGAAGTTGTTGATGCTGAGGAGAACATAATGATGGGACAACCTTGCGAGTATAATCAATTCAATATGACTTAAGCGTGTGCTACCAGGTAGGTACGCGTATTTTTGTTCATAGATTTTATGAAAGTCCAAGCAGCAAGTGACAGCATGACAAAAACCTAAAAAAATATTGCTTTGTAGCTGACTAATTTCCATGTTTTACAAAGAACAATTCAATAAGCTTCATGCAAGATTTAAAAAAAAACAGTTTGATGAAATTTACCGATTAGGCTAAACTTAGCTTGTAAAAATTATGAAATTGTAATTTTTAACTTTACTGTACTGTTTTATCTATAGTCTAACTTTAGCAAATGAATGCTTATTTTATCGCACACATTGTTTGAATATTTGTAAAATTAACGTAAATTAGAGGAGCAATTTTGAAGCATTCTGTATAAATAGACATATGGGACAGCTTTGCGGGTATATTTCATATGGGACAGACATGACTTGGTATTTTTTTCATATATGTTGAGAACAAAGTTATGTTTAGTCTAAATTGAAGAACTAACTGTATTTGAACGATTTTTGAGATAAACTGAAAAATGACGGAAATGCATATGGGACAGTCTTGCGAATAGCGGCAGTTTAGTTCTTGGCATTTAAGGTTGCCTGAATTTTTTCCAGACATATTCGGACCGGGCCTATCTGTGAAATATTATCTAAAAATCTGTGGTATTTAATTTCATAATATTCAACCCAAAATCCGGACAATATCCGGGAAAATGCGGTCAAAACCACGGAATATAAAATTTAATTTCTGTCTGTCTATCAGCAGGGAGGCCAGCGATTTACATTTTCAAATTCCCAGTTTTTTCCCCGGTTCTCCCGATTGCGATTTAATGGTTTTCCCTGTTTCAAAATGCGCAAATAAATATTTTTACCAGGTTTATTGACCAAAAAGGAAGATATTTTTAAGCAAGTTGAACTTAAAGGTGTGAGAATAATATTGTTAGCTTCTTTTCAGTTTTTCAAACCATCTTCGCCTATCATAAGAGAATATGCTTTATTTTTATTATTTGCATGAGATGAATTATACTTTTGATATGATGAAAATGATGATTTGAATTTCAAGTCGAAATACTAAATTTTACTGTAGAAATCTTGCTTATGAATCCTGAAATTTGAAACATAATCATTGGCGATGAATTAAGCATTGAATAACCAATCCATAAATCAACTTAATTTCAAGTTTGGATTCGTTATTTAAATTTCAATTTTAACTTCTGGCGCATATTGTATTTTCGGAATAAGAAAACCAGTTTTATTTTATAGCTTGGCTACTGACTGATATCCTAATACTTTTTCTTCTACAATTAACAGATTCCGACGAACCTAATTCATGCTATCTGAATTTTAATTCGTTTCTCGTATTGAACACTGAAGCATTTTTTATTGGATACCTATGGATTTTATTTTAGAATGCGCTGAGTTCTAGATGCCTGAATCTATTTATCTTAATTCTGGTAAATTTATCTAAATTCTTAGTCTAAATTTTCAGTCCTAACTCAAAAGTGCATGTTCTTATTCGATTTATCAATTTGAAATCCTACTGGTTTGATTGAAAAATGTATACAAGAATCACACAGTAATTTGCTAGTTTGTTACACCTTCTGCTTTCTGTGCGTTTACTAGTTAACCAAATAAAATGGAGTCATCTTGTTTTATTTTTTTATTTCCGGATTTTTCCCGTATGGGACAATTTCCGATTCTGAAAAGTTAAAGTTGAACTAAATTAGAAGAAAATATTTTCGAAACCAAATAAGAAAAGTACTTTGAGTTTATGTCGTTTGTCAAAAATTTGAAGCTTGATTTTTGAAGTCATGTTTTGATAGTTTTCGACAAATTGTGGTGTGTAACTACATATGTATAACACAAACAAAGAAATTTGATTTTTTTTTTAAATATTTTATCAATCAAATGAAAAGATTTTGAATATTTTTGAAAGTTGATAAAAGTACCGTAAGTTCAATTGAAAACAGCTGAAAACAAGTTAAGTCACTTAAAAAAATCTCATTGTTCAATTTATTTTAAAACAACATTTGATCATAATATCTTTGTAAAAAATAGATTTACAGAAAATTCATTGATCGAGTTATGATGAATAACTGAATTCATATCTCTTTTTTAAAGTTCTATTAACATTCAATATTTTTCACCAAATTCATTCGATATTTTGGTCAGACTCTTCAAAATAATTCCTCCAGTTAGAATGTGTTTGTTAGATTTCTGCAATTTTTTTCAAGTTTCGTTTCAGCATAACGTGTTTTCCTGAAAAAAAAAATGAGCTCCTGATGCAGATTCGAATATCATCAATTTTGAATTAATGTATAATAATTATAATATGTTTAATAAAAAGATAGATGCTTAAATCTTAGTTTTCGAGATGTGGATTCAATCGAAAACGGTCTGATTTCAACGTATGAATTCACATTAGGACTCAAAAGTTGCAGCATTTGTTTTTTTTTTTTCAATTCCTTTCACTTTAATCTTCATCCAGGTTTTTAAGGTCTATTTTTTCAGGTGCAGAACGGTACTAAATTGTTAACCAATTAACTCTATAAAAGTTAGCTACCAAGACTTAACGTATCAAAACTTCAGAGTTGTGAAAAAATTATTGAATTCAAAAACTTTTTTACATTCACTACAATGCACAATATGCGTGAGATAAGAAATAGTTTATGGTCGAGAAATTTTTCAACGCTTTGTATGCGCGTTTAAAAATTTATTATTTTTTTTTTAAATTTATTTCCCGACTTTTCCCGGCATTTTCATCATGAATATAATATCCCGACATTTTCCCGCTCTTGCTTCACAATTCTGAAATAAACGACTATTGATTTTTACATTTTTACATCTTCAGCTCCATAAATAATTTTTCCGGTTTTGATTTGAAACTCCAGGATCTTCCTCGATTTTCCCGGTCCCGGTTTTTTTGCCGGTTTACTCAGTTCGCTGGCCATCCTGCTTAACCATACTTCAAGTTTTCATTCTTCTGTCATTATGATTCTGTCTGTTTGTATATCTATCTGTCTCAAATTTAGCATGGAAGTGTATTCCGATACGAGGAATGTTTCTATAATGGTTTGGTTTCGATTTTTTTTCTAGTGGGGAGAAAGAAAATGGGGAGGAAGGCTCTCTTACAATTTTTTACATAACTCGAGAGCTAATCAAGTAAATGGAACCAAATTTGGCATGTAAGGGTAAATATTTGAATACCTGAAATATGTATGTCTATGATTGTTTGAGACCCCTCCCTTATTCCAGCGGGGAGGATGGAAAAACGGGGAACTTTCATACATTTTTTTCCACGTAACTTGGGAACTTATCGAACAAATTGAACCAAATTCGACATGGGAGGGTATTTGAATACGAGAAATGATTGTACGATAAATTGAGCCCCTCCTTTCATTCAGCAGGGTGATATAACTGGGGAAAGGAAGCTTTCATACAGTTTTTTTTTTGCATAACTTGAGAATTAATTGAGCAAATGAAACCAAACTTGGCATCAAAGGGTATTTGAGTACAAGAAATATTTCTATGAATGTTAAGTACTAACACCTTCATCCAATGGAGAGATAGAAAGAGGAAATGGAACTCTCTTACATGTTTTGCATAACTCGACTAAACAACTAACCAAGCAAATGGAACACAATTTGGCAAGGGATACAAACATTTCCATAATTATTTTAAAACTTTTCATTCTTGCAGATGGAGCATAGGATTGAGATATGAAAGGGAGGAGGAGGGCTTCCATACATTTTTTTTGCATAACCCGAGAATTTATCTAACAAATTGATTATTAATATTTTGATACGGTTCTACGATTATTTGAGACACCACCCTTTTATATTGAGTAGGAAGAAGGAAAGATCCAATACAATTATGTTAGCATAAATTTTCATTTTATGTTGACGAAACAAGCAAATGGATTATTTTTTTTTCCTTGTTTAGGGAAGAGCCCACGGCGACCACTATGGAATGGAAAGGTATTTAAGTACGAGATATGTTTCTACGATTATTATAGATCCTTACGCCTAGCTGTGCGGAGAGGGTAGGAAAGGAAAGGGCTACATATAAATTTGGTTGTAAAGCTTAAAACTTACCAACCAATGGGATTAAATTTTAAATGAGAGGATTTATGGGTACGAAGAAATGGGTATGATTAAAAGAGACCCGTATTTCATTCCAGCAGTGGGGTCGGGAAGAAGGTGGGCTCCCTTACCAGTTTTTGGCATAAATCGGGTACATATCAAGCAATTGAATCATGCTTGCGTATGAATAATTTAGGACCCTCCCTTTTCAGGGCAAAGTGGTGAAAAAAGAGGCAGGTTTTATTCATATTTTATTTGACATTACTCGAAAACTTTTATCAAACAAATGGAGCCAAATGCCGCAAATTTTTTCAGATATTCGAAATGTTTCTAAGGTATAGTCCGTGGGCCCGGAATATGAATAAGGAGAGGGTGGGGAATTTATATCAATTGATTAATTAACACGTTCATCGCCATGGGACCCATATTCGTGTGACGGGTGTATTTCTCTTTTGCTTTGTAAATAATCAAAAACGGCTGTTAGAAAATTTATGAACTCTCTTCAAATTTCGGATTTTGAATTACTTTGAACTACAACATTTTCGACGTCAGTGTTTGTAATTTATAAAGATGGAAGTTTTTATGAGAATTCAATTTTTTTAAACAAATTATGAAGGAACATATACATATGTATAGGAATGGTCATAAAAATAACGTTTTTAAGAGTTTCTAAAATGTCCCGCTTTTTTGTGAAATGTCTCGCTTTTTCTGAAAGTATCAGGTATGCCTAGATTAAGGTGTTAGGATTGGAGGCTTGTAGATCTGGAAGCATGTACACTGCCGGCCAAAAGTTTATGATCACCCGTTAAAAAACATGCAAATTTTGATCGTTCATATCTCAGCCGTCTTAGGACATATTGCAAATCTTCTGATCTCATTTGAAAGATAATGAGCAAAAGCTATTTCGGAGGTATTTTGCTCATAAATAATGTTTTAGTTTTGCACCTAAAACTTAACCTAAAGTTAGAACATTTTCAAAAAATCGTACTCAATATTCAAAGCCAATCATCTCGCAATAGGGTGAACTAAATTTCAGAATTTGAGTTGCATTAGAATCCTTATTCTATACTTCCCAAAACACAATCAAAAAATTTTGTGCAAAAATTTAAGAATGTAATTTAATTAATAAAATAGACACTTAAGTTATCGTCCAAAAGTTTGGGATAACCCCTCAGTATGGTGTATCGGCCAAAAACATGCAAATTTATCTCATTCATATCTTTCTCATCTAACATCGTATTGCAGATCTGAAGGGTGAATTTGAAAGCTTAGGAATTGTTGTGTTTTCATAAATTCATATAAAAATTATATTTTAAAGTGATAACCATAAGAAATTTACCTGAAATTAATTGTTTTTTGAAAATTTACACTTATAATTGTAAATTTTTTATGGTTATGGATTTAAAATATAATTTTTTAATGAATTTATGAAAAAACAACAATTCCTAAGCTTTCAAATGCACCCTTCAGATCTGCAATCCGATGTTAGATGAGAAAGATATGAATGAGATAAATTTGCATGTTTTTAAAAGAATGATCCCAAACTTTTGGCCGATACACCATACTAGGGGTGATCCCAAACTTTTGGACGATAACTTAAGTGTCCATTTTATTAATTAAAAGTACATCCTTAAATTTTTGCACAAAATGTTTTGATTGTGTTTTGAGAAGTATACAATATGGATTCTAATGCAACTCCAATTTTAAAATTTGGTCCACCCTATCCCAAGATGACCGGCTTTGAATATTGAGTACGATTTTTTGAAAATGTTCTAACTTTAGGTTACGTTTTAGGTGCAAAACTAAAACATTATTTATGGGCAAAATACCTCCAAAATAGCTATTGCTCATTATCTTTCAAATGAGATCAGAAGATTTGCAATATGTCCTAAGACGGCTGAGATATGAACGATCAAAATTTGCATGTTTTTTAGCGGGTGATCCCAAACTTTTGGCCGGCAGTGTAGTTCAATGATCAGGGCACAATTAAGCCTTCGGGAGGCCCAGGGCAATTTTTTTTGGTGGTCCATATGATTCAAATTTTTCTTTCATGTGTCAACTGCGTAGAAGATAATTTCTCCGATCTGCCTCGTAATTACCTCCTCTAACATGGAAGTTAACTCAAACTTATCGCTTTTATTGTACTGTAAAATGTTTCTAAATACCTCGGAATGCCTTACAATTACTTTGTTTCAACTTCAGGCAACAGCTGAAGCGAAAGAACAAGAACCCAAAAAAAAAAAACAAAAGTATAAGGCACCTAAAATTTTAGGATGCAATCTACTTGTTAATTGAGATGAACTAATGCAAAAATTACAATTTTTTTTTAAACTATTCGACAATAATAATTTTAAAATTGGAGAAAAAAAATTGTCAATACTTCATTATCATTTTTGAACGTTTTAATTTCATTTCATTTTTAGAATATCAATGTCATAACATGTTAATTCTTTTATCCTTTGAAGCTCAAAAAAACTGTTAGATTTAAATAATAATTTGTAGGAGTGACAACCATTTTTCTGATAACAATAAGGGGAATTTTGTCTCGCCGTGGGTTCCTATCAATCTGTCTCTCAAAGCGTCGCGCGTTGTTTTGAGGGGAAATCAAAGGCGTCGTCGTCGTATAATGCCGGCATCCGCCGAGAGTTCCAAAGCACCCGGTAGATCGGTAGTAGTGGGTACCACTCTCAATCCGTATCGCGTGTACTACACACCACCCTCTCTCTCTCACACTAAATCGTAGTGACTATAGTAGTCCAATTCCACACAATCCGATGTCAACGAAAGAAGAACGGTACCTACTATAATACATGTGGAGTATACTTATGGGCCGCCATGGGTGTAAGAAAATGCTCCCAAAACGGGGCACACAGACAACTCGCGAACACAGCAAGACGCTCCTGTTGGGAAATTGGTCTTTGAGAAATGTGTGGAGGAACATTCGATTAGTTAGTTCACGACGATGGAAAAATGTGAGACGGTGAAGGGCGCCCATTTTGTGGGGGAATCCGGGGACAAGAGTATGACGATTGCCTTCGCCAGTTGCCCGCCACCAACCACGACAAAAAGCGACGAAGACGACTAGCAACAAAAACAACAACAAACGACGACGACGACCACGATCAAATGAATGGTACAAGGTTAAAGCTTACTACGCAGCTCCAATTTTTTTTCGGGTGGTGTTCCTGTAGTATTTTTGGCGGTCTTCATCCGTTGAGCTGATAAGTAGCTGTGATCTCAGAGAGATACTGCAAGAATGAGGAACCAAGTTTGAGGGATGTCATAATCCAGGGTGCCTTTATATATATGTGGTTTTTTTTTAATTGGAAGAATTCTGACCAAGGCCGGATTAAAGGGGGGGCAAAAGGGGCAATTGCCCCGGGCCCCCTGGCTCAGGGGGCCCCCCGAGGGAAAAAAAGTTTTAAAATTACTGTAAATCATACTGCTACAAATCCATGAAAAGAAATCAAAACTAGAAAATTCGATTGAAACCTTGAAATATAAAAACTTAAGGGCCCCCGTGAAATAATATCTAGATTAGTTTTTGTCTTAAAAATGTTAAGGGGCCCCCTAGAGTAAGCAGTGAAGCAGCTCTCCCACATTTTTCGAGTTGAGAATATCAAAATCTTCTGGACAAAACCAAATTCGAAAAAATTATTAAGTAGAATATGAGGCAATACACCTCAAATTTTCATTTTCTGTCGGAAAATATCAGTTACGATATTCTGTACAGAACAGGTAAAATAAAGAAAAAACATCTCCTCATTTTTATTACATTCAAACGTCTTGCACTATAACAACGTTCCAAGTTATGGTTTACTGCACTAAAATAGCAGCTAATTTCGCTTTATGATAAACATTTAAGATTTTTACCCGGGCAGTATCCGGGTTAATAACGCGTATTATAATAATTTTTCACCTTTCAATCATTATTATTGAAATTTTCATTGTTTTATTAATTCCAAACCCTCTTCCCTCCCTATTTTTGAAAGTAAATTCTTTAAAAAAAGCTGTAGTTGCTTAAATTGGACCAATCGACAATACAGGGTTTCTTTATTGAATTTCCATCCCAATTTCTGTCTTAGACCTGAAATTTGTATTGGAACATTTTCAACTGATTTAACCAAAATTTTATCATCTTCTGAAGTGAATATCCTGAATTCAGTATATCATTTTCCAGAGGATCATTCTCAAATTATCATAAAAACGATCTGATAGTTGAGTTGCTAGAATCATTGAGTGATTTTAATATGAATATTTCTGTGATCTTAATATTATCTTATTCCAGATTCAATTCATTAAGATTTTCAAATATTGTGTTATTTCTTCAATTACTGAAGTTCAGTTTCATGAATTTTGAAAAATCAAGATATCTGTTTAAGGTACTAAACTCATTTGGATTCCTTATCTGATTTTTTTCAATGATAACTGATTCTGTGTTTTAAAAAGTTAATCTTTATCCTCAATTTTTTTTTCAACCGATCATTTTTGCACTTATACCTACCCCTTTGACTTTAAGGGCAGCGGAAAAAACTATTAGAATAACAATTTGATAAAAAAAAAATTTTATCTGATGAGAATCATATTCAAAAATGTCTCATGAAATTTTTTTTGTGTATTAAAGACATAGAATTAACATTTAATGCTTCCTGCTTTTGTTTTGATTGTTACTTTGTATCTATTTTTTTAAAATTTAATTCTAATTCTGTTTGGAATTTTGATTTAGACAGTAGTACCGTCTGAAAGTACACAACAGTGCTTTTCATAGAAAGTTGGAAGATAAATTTAAATTTTGAATTTCAAATGTAAGAAATAGTACAGTTTCAAGTGATCTTTTATAACATTATTAACTACCGTTACAGTGATTCTACACCAAATAATACGGACAGTACGGTTTTACAAAAAACCAAGTAATAAACGACAACTTTGTAAGTAGGCTTAGAAAATAGGACAATCAACACAAACAGTACTCTTTAGTTTAATTATGAAAAAACCTTGTAGGATCCTTGATGAAAGTGTTAATAGACACCGAAACGTCGGAATAAAATAAACGTCGTTTATAAAAATTAATTGGACGGATTTGCCGTAAATAAAACACTAAAACATACAATCGACATCTTCAAAATCAATACAAACAAATACTTTGAGAATCCATTATTTGATATCATTTTTTCTACTCAGAAAAAGTTAATAACTCGCAGCATTTTCGATAATTTTAACCGATTTCAAATGTGTAGTGTTTATTAGGCCCCTGTTTAACTATCTAGAGGAAAATCAACAAATGTTTTGAAAAAGAAAGTTCCAACCCTACAGGTCGGGTAAAACGGATGCATAAGGTTTTTCGGGTATTTCAAAATGTTCATCGGTTTGATCCTGCATATGCCTTCAAAAGACCTTGGCAAGAGCAATTATCGGTCGAAAAACACTTACCATCTCAAACAGGCTATAAAAACTGTATCCCCGGTGAGGACAGCGCCTATAAAATACGGAATTCCGAAAACCACACTGCTTTGCTTCTGGACTCGGACCAGTTGGTTACATTATAGTTTGAAAATGTTTTCAAATACTTTACCCACAAACATATGTACTTTTACAGGAAGAATGTAGCTTTTCTAAGCAGTGTTCGTTTTACCCGACGATTTTTGAAAAGTGCACGGAAAATTAAAAAAAAAGTAAAATTTACCGAAATAAAAAGGTGAACGCTCGTGAAACCAAAAAAGGAAACTTCTTCCTCTTCGAGGTAAAGGTCATCTCGTAGCGCGGTGAATTCTACTCAAATTGAGCTGAAAAAAAAAGGTACAATTCACCTAGAAAAAGGTAAATAAAAAAAATCTCCTATCTGTTTGCCGGAGCTGCTTATAACAGTAAAGCAATTTTTCATGCAGAAACAAGTTTTGAAATGGTGCGCTAGAATCGGAACAAAATGGTAAATATAGCTTAAAACTTAATTTATGTTTTCTAGTTTCTATTAAAAATTCTTCTTTATGTTACAGACAGACCAAGTTGGCTCCAACGGAAAAGGGCATGAATGTGATAATACAGGAGGATCTAGTGGCTATGGTGGTGAAAGAATGCGAAGAAGGTGACCAGGAGTATTTATCGGGTAAAGGAGCAAGCACCGAGCTGGATTGCAACAAGACTTTTTTGGACATGATCATAGATTTCATAACATTAATAATAAGGTAAAAATCCCTACCCATCTAAAATAAATATCAAATTATAAAATAAATAAATTTTGTTTTTATTTTATTTTTTATTGATGAAACCAGCCAAAACTTAACATTTTCCTTTTTAGTCAGTGAATGGGAAAACACTACAACCTACCTTTTTATTCAATGAATCTCGAAAACGTAAAGTTTACCTTGCTTCTAGGTGAAACGAAAAAAGGTACAATTCACCTTTTTCGTAGTTGAATGAAAAAAGGTTAAATTTACCGTTTTGCGAGTTGAATGGTAAAAGATAAAATTTACTTCGAAAGATGGGTGGAAAAAATCACCTCTGCTTCGCGGTAAATTTTACCTTTATTTTATTTTCCGTGTGTTTACAAGCATTTACAAGCATGTTTAAGATAGTCAGAAAAAGAGTCTTGATATGGAGGAAATTAACTAATTTTAATGGTTAATGCGACAGTAAACAACCTTAACTGACCATCAGCATGAAAACAGTGATGAGAGAAGCAATATCTGATTTTCTATTGCGATTCTACCTTGGGGTGTCCGTCTTACCCGACTTTCCTCTACTACAAAAAATCTTGTATAGACACGTATCCACGCCGCGCAATATCGGACTAATAATGAAAACAAATCTGCACAATATCCGGGCAATGTTCCACAAAAACTGAGCATCCGAGCGGACCGGACTTTTCTAAATTCGTATGTCTGCATTTTAGGAATTTTCGCTATAAGAATGTCATATTAGTTATAAAATTTGCGGCATCGAAAAAGGTGAAGGTTTGAAGCAAGAAGCCAAAAACATTAAAATTTCATTCTACTCCTTAGTAACAGTATGGAATTCAATTCAAACTACACAGTGTGCCAACGAATGCTGATAAAATTTCCACAAGCGCTACTACATGTGTATAGAACATTATTAGGTTTTTTACTGCTTTGAAGAGTTTAAAGAGTTTTCTTCCAAATGTTTAGGAAAGAATATTTTAAAAACCTTTTAGAACCGCGCAATAGGCAGGAAGTTTAATTCAAGATAACCAACTCTCATTCTAGAAATCCAATTTTAGTATGAGCATTTTAGAAATTCAATTCAATAAATCCAAACGATCTGACTAATTTTCCAATAAAATAGAATTGAATTTATCTCATTATAAGTCGCATACAAATATCATCAATAAAGGAGACTGGGCAAAAATATATGAAACTGGGTAATAAATCATCATAAGAAAAAATCACTATGAGGTCGAAAAAATCTACCGAGAGAAAAAAACACAGATATTGCTCATCCGTGTACATCCAAAAACCAAATTTGCCATTCTCCCATAAAAAATAAAAGGAATTCTTTTATAATCTATATTATTTGAGTTGGAAATCTTCACTTATTTTCGACATAAGAGTGGCACTTATTCCCAACTTCATTAAAACCAAACTCGCACTCACCAATCTAATTACAATTTATTATAAAACAAAGCTCATTCGGCCAGCCTCAAAGACCTTCGAATTTGCATAGAACTTTGTAAAAAGCAAAAATTTTCAAAAAAAAATCGTAAATAATCCTGACAACACTAAAAAACCACGCAAACTTTCTAGCTCAATGGATTTGAGCTGAACAACAACATAATAGAACATATTAAAACGTTTTGTAGCACGTGATCAAAGTTACAGGGATTTTAGGTTTTCCTTTTTTTTTTTCATATGTACCTTCTTAAAAAATCTATAGAAAAGTAACAGCAAAATCAGCATCCCGGTAAATATTTTAACCACTTTTCTCAATGAATGGATATTTTCAGTATTTTTCTAAATATATAAATGAAACTTTTAAATTAAAATAAACTTCAGTCCTACCGTGCTGCAAGATATTGAATCTAACTGTTTGAGTTACATTATCAAAGACTAAATAAACATTAAAACATATTTTTTGAACAATTTAGGTGTTCAGGTTCAAGATTTCAACCGGGAATGATATATAGTAATTTTGTTTTGGCTTTTTCGGTCTTGGATGTAGATCAAACCACGGTGGTTTTTGAAATACCCGAAGTTTCGACCAGTTTTGTTGGTCTTTTTCAAGGGGAATTAGCTATCTGTTGTTTTGGTCGATTTTGTCGACTAAAACGAAATTGACAAAAACAACAGATAGCTAATTCTGTTGAAAAAGACCAACAAAACTGGTCGAAACTTCGGGTATTTCAAAAACCACCGTTGTTTGATCTACATCCAAGACCGAAAAAAAGCCAAAAGCAAAATTACTTTTCAAACAATGTTACAGTGTTAGTCATAACTTATGTTAGTACCTTTAACATGTGGTATCACAAGCGCTGAGGTGTTCTAGCGCATAGGCTGGCTCGTGTCTGGTTTTGGTTTGCCAGGCGTACTGGGTTCGATTCCCGTTATCGGCCAAAAAAAACTTTTGGGTTCGATTCAGTGAACGATAGGTAAATGTATTTACTCTTATAACGAACTAATCAATCTAAAGAATGCTATGTAACGTAAGCACATACTTAGGCAGAAATGGCGATGAAATGGCGGAAGTGGATAACCAACATAACATAAACACAAACATAACATAGTATGTTGTAGTTCGAATCACTATAAATATAAAACTGAAAACTGGCAACCTTGCCCAGACTTGGCTCATCAAGGTACATTAAATGAAGAAATAAAACTGCTCTTGGAGCATTTTCAAACCACGTCTGATGTTTGGCTCTTGACTCTTGACTCTTGACTAATGCTTGCGGTACTTGTTATGTGACATCAATAAGAAAGCAAGTTGGATTCTTAAAACCATGAATAAGTGGGGCTTGTTAATCATAATGTTACATACGAAACAACTATATTTTTAAAATTTGCGTTTTCTAGTACACCCAAAATTCAGTCTTTACTCCTATCATGAGTCAACAAGTTTTCAACGCCATTGGCATGAGATGGAAACGCCAGAAACGATGATTCGATTTGAAACCGCCGGCATTGAACTCACAGCGCACAGTGGAGTAGGCTCTTGTGAAGGCTTGGCCAAAACCTTTTTTTTGTTAATTTAAAAAATATTCACAAATATATGCTTTTCAGAAATAAGACATTATATGGAAAACGAATCTATAAACAAAAAATGAAAAAAACGTTTGTTTTTACAATTTGATAGGTAGAGGAAGTTAGTGTTTAATTTTTTTTTTATTTGTAACACTTTACCAACGTTTTGGCATTCGTGTCAAAAGTTGGTGTTGATTTTTTTTTATTATTATTAAGATTAGAGACACTGCACCGTTTTAACGGCTTTCGTGTCTACGTTGGTGTTGAATGATATTGCAAATTACAAATTATCAAAGAAAACCAAAATACTTTTTCAGCACCCTCTGAAATATATTTTAAGGGAAATTAAAAAAGTTAAGTAAGTCTTCGTACAAATATGAAATTCCGTTCTACTAGGTTGAGGAATTGAAATTTTCAGCAGATTTTGGTTTTCGAGTGCAAACGAAAAGTAATAAAAAATCACGATTTTATGATTAAGCAGACATCTGGATAATAAGTTACCCCACTCTAAAAAAAAGTTTTTCACAAAACCCTACTTTAATTCTTTCTTGAAATCTCAACTGTGGTAGTCATCTAGGATAGACTAACTTTACATTTTAGTAGTTTTTAGTCCAAATTTTCCGAAATTTACAAAAAGCTTCAAAATTCAAATGGTAGGATAGTAAACCTGAAAGGATTCTACCTAAAAATTCATTCTTCTTGTATGAAATTTTCTCAGAAACTCGAATCTTCCTTTGGTTGTGGTCGGAATTAATTGTGTGAGACATATCAAGGAGCATTTCTCTCACTGTAAATCAACAGAAGCATTCAAAAAATCATGTATATTCAAATTTGACGAATTCAGATGAATTATTCACTGCTCAAATTTATTTTCAAAATAGCATTCCGTCGGTTCCAGAAATGCGAGTTGGATCTATTTGAAGGCAAAAGAGCAGGGCTGGTAGCGGTTCGACAATGAAATAGTAGGGACTTTAGTGACCAAAATTTGAAAAAAAGTGACCAAATAGTGACTTTGAGGACCGAAAAAAGTGACCAAATAGTGACTATGTAGAACGAAAAAATAACTTTGAAGTACAAAAAATGTGACCAGTCAGGCCCGTGCGATGGACCCTTCCGGGGGGTTTTCAAAATTCAAATTTAGATAAAATTAATAACAATACCAAAAATAAACAATTGAAAAGGAAAGGGTTTTCTTACACCATTTGTCACTCATGTTCAACACAAAAACTAAAAAAATGACTGATAAACAAAATTTTGGAAACATATTACAATGAATGTTTCAAATTTTCGATAAGTCAAGAAAGTAAGAAATAAATTAGTTTCAAAAGAATTTCTAAGCAAATTTAAAATTAAAAAAAATTTGAATTCTAACATAAATGTCACATCTTGTACAAAACTTACCATGAATAGATGTTAGGAAAATGATAATGATTGGTAATTTTTATTCATCTAAATTTGGAATTCTTTTCCTCATTTTTAACTGGAAGTAGTGAGAAATTCCGCTGTAATTTTTTAATTTGAACAAAAAATATTTAATCACGATTTAAAATGTAAATTACTGAATAAGAAATGAATTTTGAACAGAATTTATTCAATGTTTGATGTTTTAATTTAATTTTATAAAAAGAAGAATATATTTATAATTATTTTAAAAGTGCCAGTTATTGAAGCCAGACATAAAACCTTTAATAAAGTAAAATCCTCCAGCTATCGAAATTTCATTTTTGAAGCTTAAATAATAACTTCATGTTCAACTGCAGTGACAAAGAAATGTTAGAAAATGAGTAATTACGTGAATGATAAAAACTGATGAAAAATTAAAAATAATGAGTTCAAAACTTTTGTTATTTATATTGAAAGCACAAATCAAATACAAAGTTAGTTAACACTGCGTATTAAAATTTATTTTTAAAGTTTGCTACTTAGAACAATTTTTCAAACTTTTTAGATTAATTTTAAAATCATGATCGATCCAAAAAACATGATTTCTTATAAAAAAACTAGCTGACCCGGTAAACTTCGTTTTACCTTCTAAAGTATAAATCGTAATAAATGTTTAATTTCATCTACAGGTCCTTAACTGCATTGTGCTCGCCAATAGATTCTTATGGAAATCGTAACAAATAAAGTTTTATTTGTATTGGGACCCCCTATCATCAAAAGTGAGATCCTTGAAACTATTATACAAACCATCTCTGACCCAAAAAACCCTCGGATACCAAATTTCACTTCATTCCGACCGACCATTTATACGTGACGTTATTACAAAGAAAACGCCTCCATTTTTATATATAAGATGTGAAGAAGAGATGAGAAGAGATAATTTTGTATGGGGACCCCCCTTTCATAAAAAGTGAGATTCTTGAAAGTATTATACAAACCATCTCTGACCCAAAAAACCCTCGGATACCAAATTTCACTTCATTCCGACCGACCATTCATACGTGATGTTATTACAAAGAAAACGCCTCCATTTTTATATATAAGATGTGAAGAAGAGATGAGAAGAGATAACTTTGTATGGGGACCCCCCTTTCATAAAAAGTGAGATTCTTGAAACTATTATACAAACCATCTCTGACCCAAAAAACCCTCGGATACCAAATTTCACTTCATTCCGACCGACCATTTATACGTGATGTTATTACAAAGAAAACGCCTCCATTTTTATATATAAGATGTGAAGAGATAATTTTGTATGGGGACCCCCCTTTCATAAAAAGTGAGATTCTTGAAACTATTATACAAACCATCTCTGACCCAAAAAACCCTCGGATACCAAATTTCACTTCATTCCGACCGACCATTCATACGTGATGTTATCACAAAGAAAACGCCTCCATTTTTATATATAAGAAGATGTGAAGAAGAGATGAGAAGAGATAACTTTGTATGGGGACCCCCCTTTCATAAAAAGTGAGATTCTTGAAACTATTATACAAACCATCTCTGACCCAAAAAACCCTCGGATACCAAATTTCACTTCATTCCGACCGACCATTCATACGTGATGTTATCACAAAGAAAACGCCTCCATTTTTATATATAAGATGTGAAGAAGAGATGAGAAGAGATAACTTTGTATGGGGACCCCCCTTTCATAAAAAGTGAGATTCTTGAAACTATTATACAAACCATCTCTGACCCAAAAAACCCTCGGATACCAAATTTCACTTCATTCCGACCGACCATTTATACGTGATGTTATTACAAAGAAAACGCCTCCATTTTTATATATAAGATGTGAAGAGATAATTTTGTATGGGGACCCCCCTTTCATAAAAAGTGAGATTCTTGAAACTATTATACAAACCATCTCTGACCCAAAAAACCCTCGGATACCAAATTTCACTTCATTCCGACCGACCATTCATACGTGATGTTATCACAAAGAAAACGCCTCCATTTTTATATATAAGATGTGAAGAAGAGATGAGAAGAGATAACTTTGTATGGGGACCCCCCTTTCATAAAAAGTGAGATTCTTGAAACTATTATACAAACCATCTCTGACCCAAAAAACCCTCGGATACCAAATTTCACTTCATTCCGACCGACCATTCATACATGATGTTATCACAAAGAAAACGCCTCCATTTTTATATATAAGATGTGAAGAAGAGATGAGAAGAGATAACTTTGTATGGGGACCCCCCTTTCATAAAAAGTGAGATTCTTGAAACTATTATACAAACCATCTCTGACCCAAAAAACCCTCGGATACCAAATTTCACTTCATTCCGACCGACCATTTATACGTGATGTTATTACAAAGAAAACGCCTCCATTTTTATATATAAGATGTGAAGAGATAATTTTGTATGGGGACCCCCCTTTCATAAAAAGTGAGATTCTTGAAACTATTATACAAACCATCTCTGACCCAAAAAACCCTCGGATACCAAATTTCACTTCATTCCGACCGACCATTCATACGTGATGTTATCACAAAGAAAACGCCTCCATTTTTATATATAAGAAGATGTGAAGAAGAGATGAGAAGAGATAACTTTGTATGGGGACCCCCCTTTCATAAAAAGTGAGATTCTTGAAACTATTATACAAACCATCTCTGACCCAAAAAACCCTCGGATACCAAATTTCACTTCATTCCGACCGACCATTCATACGTGATGTTATCACAAAGAAAACGCCTCCATTTTTATATATAAGATGTGAAGAAGAGATGAGAAGAGATAACTTTGTATGGGGACCCCCCTTTCATAAAAAGTGAGATTCTTGAAACTATTATACAAACCATCTCTGACCCAAAAAACCCTCGGATACCAAATTTCACTTCATTCCGACCGACCATTCATACATGATGTTATCACAAAGAAAACGCCTCCATTTTTATATATAAGATATTAATAAAATGTTTTTAAATTTTCAATCGCTGGTTTTTAAGCTTTGAATTTCAAGCTCTGAGTTTTTTGTCTCTTTTGATTAAAATATTGGGTCCTAGAAAAAGAACAGAAGGTTGAAATTATGTTTTATTATTAAAAATTTGGAGTTAAAGGCTTATGGTTGAAGAACACGAAAATTCAGAATTTAAAAACAAGGAAACAATTGTTAAAAATATGTCTTAAAAATTAAAAAAGTTTGGCAAGTTGATTAGAAAATTGAAAAAAAAAACTGTACAGTAAAATTCGGAAAATTTATTTTAAAATTTAAAAAACAATATGCAAATAAAAAAGATTAGTTTTTAAAAACATTTCAGGAAGAGTTTTTTCAATAAACATATTTCACTATAACCATTCTGGTGCTTATTTTTTTAAATTATTGATTTGGTAAATAGTGTCCTAAACTAGAAATATTGTCAAATTCGGCCGAACACATTGAGTTTTGGTGATAAAGAGTTTATTTCTAGTAAAATCAATCATTGATAGATAACTGATTATGGAAAAATGTCATTACAAGTATTTTTGACATCACAGCAGAAAGTGTAAAAAAAAAAATTGATTCTCTATTTAAAGCTTATCAATTCATATAAAACTTTTATTTTTAAATAATATGTTTTTGATTTGAGTTTTTGTAAAAAAAAAGTGCAGATACTTCTCTAAAGATTTTTAATTATTTTCAAAAGTCATTTCAATAACAAAAGCTGATAGGAATATTGCATACATATTTCGATTCGGGGAACCCAAATAAGTTGAAATTACCGTTTAAATTCATTGCAACTAAGAAAAATGTAAATTTTGTGGCCTTGTGTAAATTTTTAAAACCCTTTTTTTAAATAGTTAGAAGAACAAAAAACACGAAATAAAATTGAGTATTAAATTGTTTTTTTTAAGAATATTTCATATCAACATAACATTTGTTATGACATGAAAGATTTTTTTAATTAAAAAAATGGTTTGTTTCAATCTCAACCTTAGTTACACTTCTTAATAAAAACCCATTCTAAAGACTAGATAGGGTTTTTGTATATCAAGTTTTGAGTTCCAATACAAAAGGTTAATTGAACTAAAAATTAAAATCTACAATCAAAGTTAGTTTCAATTCATGAACGTCAAATAATGTCGTAGATCGAAATGTCTCAAGCCAAGGGTGATTCATGGCGAAATTCCGCCGGAGGCGAAAAAAATTTCTGACTGACTGATCAGAACCTGACTGACCGTTACTACCTTCAATATTGACACACGCAATTCAAATTACTCCTTCTTCATTGGTTTATTTTCGGTGAAAAAAGTGACTTTTGGTGATAAAAGTGACCATTTTTCGGAAAATAGTGACTTTAGTGACCAAATGATGAAAAAAGTGACTTTTTAGTGACTGACCCAAAAAAAGTGACCAAGTCACTAAAAAGTGACTCGCTACCAGCCCTGAAAGAGAGACGAAGAATAGAAAAACACGATGCAGTATCATTGTCTACCCATGATTCCGCTCTGCCGTGAGCGAGATAGTCAAAACGTTGAATATAGTTTGACGATTGATAAGTTGAACAAAGTTATTTAGACCATTTTTTTTTTAAATTCACATATACAAAATAAAACACCAAATAAAAGATATCGAACAGAGAAACAAATTTTCTTAAGGCATAAAACCTGTAGAATTCCATATGAAAAAATATGAGGTTTTGACCATCGACTGGTCTGGTTTGCCCCACTGTGCAGCGTGTAACCGCATTGCGCATGAATGAAGGAAGTAAAATAAAAACGTTTTCATGTCCCTCTATATCAAGGTTGCCGAAATCATAGAGATATCTGTAATTTCACAGAATTTCGAGCAAATTTTCATCACAGAATCTGTGTCACAAAACACGAAATTTTGAAATGTGTACAGATTTCACAGAATTTTTAAATTTTGAATGGATTTCAAAAATTATAATTCTTTGGCCCACAAAAAAATCAGATTTCTTACTTACGTTAGTTGACTTTTCCCATCTAAACTGTAAAAAAGACCCAATTCATTATGAATTTTCAAAAAAAAATTTAAAGTTTGTTGGGTTAATCATATAGTGTTTTCGTTTATTAGCAGTGGCAACCTAGTTACCACGAGTTTTGCCCTAACTGCTGTTTTTGTGTTCGTTTATTAATTCAGAAGTCCACTAGAATTGCTCGAGGTTTGAACCTCAAGCAGGCGGTTGCAACCCGTAGAAGTAGTCAGTGTTGGGGGCAAGCATAAGATTGACTATAGCAACCATATATTTGCATCGTCCCGGGTGACGATTCTGTTTTTTTATTCAGAGAAAGTTTTGCCCCGCACCAGTGGAGAAAAACGAAAACGGCAATAGTAAGTCAGAATTTTTTTTTTATTAAAGTCAGATTTTTTCTCAAATACACAGGCGGTGAGGTTGAAATGGTTTTTATTTAGCTTCAATTTTGAAACAACTAAAATCTGGAATGGCAGTCCAAAGTTCTAGAAGTGATTATTGGAGAACTAAGAAAACGCTTAATTTAGGCTCGATTTAAGACTGAATACCAAAACTTACCGTTCGATCTATGAATTTTTTAAAAGGATTTAAATTTTAGAAAATAATTTTCGCTTTATACAGGCAAACAGAAAAAAAAATCAAAAAATCTGTGATTTGAATTTTTGAAACACTTGTTTTCATCCCACAAAAGAGGTTAATAGTTCATTGTTATTTAAAAATTTTATTAAATTTTTTGTTCGATTTAATTGTCTTTATTTAAAAAACATAATGATGTAAAATTTGTACTTAAATATTTTTAATGAAATCTTTATGAAAAGTGCCCTGAATCACGTCATTCCTTAGTATTGGCGTCTCTGTCATCTTAAAGTGTGAGAAAAAATTAGCGCAAAATTTCGTTGTTACCACCAAGGTTGCCCTAATCACAGAAAAATCTCTATTTTTACAAAATTTTGAGCAAATTTTTGTCTCCCAGAATCTATGTCACAGAACAGAGAATTATGAAAATATTCACAGATTTCATAGGTTTTCAAATTTTACACTTATAATTTTGAAATTATAAATTTTATGTCAACAGGAATTTTGAATTTCTAGCTTTCTTTTGAAAAACCATTCTAAGATTGGTAAAGTTAAATAATTTTTCTTATGTAGAATCTTCACCTCTACGGTAAACGTTTAATAAATTTTATCGTTTAGAAACATGTGAAATAGTTTTTCTTGAAATTCATATATACAAAGCGTACATTTGATTGATATTTTCCGTAATTTTTTTTACAATATTGATGCTAAGCCTTGGAAATGCCTGGTGAATCCTACGCATTCTTTCAGTTGCAAACTTTCTTCGTAGGCCAAAACATCCCTTTTTTTTGGGTGATTCAACCCACCACCCAGTTCTCGTGCGTGGGAAAATTGCACTTTTCTTTGTAATTTGTATGAAGAAAGTTCGTCAGAGCTGTGAGCGCCAGAAATGCCAAACGTCTCCACCAGGAAAAATCGATGTGTCAGATTCGAGTCATCAGTTGAAAATAATTGTTATTGTTTTTTAAGACAAAATATTGCCCTTTAACGTGTCAAGAATGAATCACCGAATGGAAAATGGAATAGGGCTTCTTCCTTTCATAATAAACTGCCGCCCATGTGACTGGGCACATTTTGAATTTCACATGATTAACTACACACTGGCAGAAGCGCTTAGGCTACAGTTTGTTGTTTCGTAGGTTGGTTACTCAGCACAAAACGAACTGTCAATTGACGCGGGAAAATGTGGAAAAGCACGTGAGTTGTGCCAAGTTTGAGTGTGGTCGCCATTAGCGTCAGTGTTAAGTCCATATAGGGTGTCTATCTATCTATCTACAGATATGTGAAGGATGATAACTATCGCGTCTGCTAAACTAGTGACGGGCGCCCCCGCAACGAGTAAACAGTCAACTAGTACCTACTATAACTACAGTTTTGTGTAAATCTCTAACGCGCTTATCATCCATTTGCTTGGATCAATAAAGCGTGTGATATCTCGTATAATATCAATCAAAATACTGTAGGAATTTCAAGGACTTTCTAGAATTACAATGTCAAAATTGTTTTGGCGAAACCTGTTTATTAGCGAAACTAGTATACCAGTTCACAAACTAAAAAGGCTTGTTCCCAGCCAAATACGACGACGACATCGACTACGTCGCCGGCTGACGCTGACAGATTGACTCATGCCATTGACTAGAGAACCACACGCAGTGTTTTATGGTCGAGCAGCAACATACTCTGAACTACTAGCGCTACTACTATAACTATAACTAGATCAATTACATATTAGAACACAGGCGCTTAGAGAAGCCGAGCCAAATGTGTAGGGGTGAACCGCGACAGGCCCTGTTACTAATTGATTGTTCCGGTAGACTTGACGTAAGCTGGATGGCCGGGTGACTCATGTGGGTTGGAATTTACTATATCCGATCGGTTTGAGGACCGGAGGTTCTAGGAAAATTGATGAGTATAGTCGAAAGTTCATTTCCGTATTCGGTCGGTAAGTGTTTTGGTGGATGGGTTTGCTGATACAGATGATTCAGAAATATTTCAGTAGCAATCTGCTGATTGAAATTCGTAATTTGTCACTATCTTGCGGAGGGCTATAAATAGTTTTAAAGAGTTCATAACGGGTTAAATAGATCCAATAATAGAAAGTATTTATTATTTTGCTTATATATTCTAAATAATTTAAAATAAGGAGTTCAATCATTTATATGAAAATTTTAATAATAATTTTAAGCATCCCTGCTAACATGAAATCATAATAGAAATGATAATCTAAATCGAATATTATGACATTTTCAATAACCATCGTAAACAAGTTGGTATTGAGTGATTTTCTATCATTCATTAACGACAAGTTTGCCCAAAAAAAGTTGAATCGGATAGCAGTTTAGTCAATTCGTATGTTTGTTTCCAAATGGTTGAGAATATGCTAATTCGACATTTACGATTTGAGTGAACTGAATTACGATAAATGGGCGATCCTTCCTTCTTTCTTCCTTTGACCGGTTCGTGAACAGAAAATCTTAGATATAGAGCTAAAGCGCGAATCATATCAACTGATGAGTTGGCATCGTGGTAAGATACCGGACAGCCAACTCGGAGAACTGGAGAACTTTGTGGCAAATTGAAGTTGGAGAATAAGAGCACACTTCACTCCCCTCACTTTTCCTCCAACTGGAATGTTTAAAACGCCATGTTCAAAAACAAGTCGAAATTAATCTAAAAAGAGATATCTTTTCGTTCGATGAATGAAAGTTGATGAAATTTTTAGTGATACTACTCCTAATAATGTAATGATTACATTTTCCAAATTTTTTAACGACAGTTTTAGGATTTTTTTTTTATCGAACACCTTGAAACGCGTTTTTTTATAACATTAGAGCGTGTTTTCCTTGGAAATCGCTCTATGCATAAGGTTGCCCGATTGCCCGGTTTTTTCCGGGTTTGCCCGGATATTTAATGTTAAATTTGGGAAAAGTTCGGCCCGGCCCGGATGCCCGGATTTCATTGAAAAATGTTCGGATTTTGTCCGGATTTTGTCATTTTATTTTGGCAATTAAAACAAACAAAAAAAAAACACAAATTGTATTGAATTTATACCACTAAAACGATGTTTATTAGGTAAGTTTTATAAAAATAATCATGAAAGTTTTTTGGAAATCTTAAATACAATTTTTTATCTGTGGATAAATTTTGATGAAAAACTTTTTTTTCATTTTTTTTTTCTCAATTTTGTTTGAGTTATTTCTGGGTTTTGGCAAAATTTGCCCGGATATTACCCGGATTTTTTGTCGTCAATTTTGTAATTAAATGCCCGGATTTTGCCAGGTTTTGTCCGGCCCGGATGAATGCTGGGAAGTTCTGGCAACCTTATTTGTGCACTTTTTCCTTTTTGGGCTCTAAGGGATTCGAATGATTAACCAAGTTTGAAAATGTCACAGACGTGGTAAAAAAATCAGTTCTATACAGCTAAGCTTCAAAATAGTTGAAAATAGAAATATTGTGTATTGTGTATTGTGTATTGTGTAAATATTGATTGAACGTTTATATATTGAAGATGGTATCAGCGAAAGTTTTTGATAATTTTTCTCAAATAATGTGGAAATCTCCGTCATATGTCCCTCGTTTTGCTAAGGTGTCAGCTTTCTCATTTCCATCAATACCTAAATGAGAAGGAACCCACAAGAACGAAACTTTGGAACCTTTCGTAGAAATAACCGATAATGCTTCCTTAATTTTAAAAATGATTTGATTTGTTTTACTGCTAAGTCTTAATTTGTTTATAGCATTTAAGGAGCTAAGGCTATCTGTAACAATTAAGTATCTATCTAAAGGTAAAGGTTTGGTTAAGGTTGGTAAAGGTTTAGATTATAAACCCCAAAGCCCGAAACGCCTTCTTTAAAAGACCCATATGTAAAAAATTGATTTTCTAAAGGATATTCTGAAATGTTTTTCCTCGCAAATTAGTTTGATATGCGTTCTGAATGACTTTCGTTAAGGTTGGAAAAAATTTCTTGAATTGAGGAGTCAACATCAATGGTTACAAACATCTCATCTGGATTCATATCAAAATAATTCGCTCTATGTTCGACAAGCACTGTCGGTAGGATTTCAAATAGGATGATGCTGGGTTCATGTCAAATAGTGTATCCAATTTATCCATTATATGCGAAGATCTTATGTGATTATTTATCGAATAGCGGCAATTCAACTGCATGGAGCGAATATTCAATGGTAACATCCCTGCTAAAACTTCCACTGACATCGTATGAGTTGATGTTAGTAAACCTAAACAAAGCCGAAGACTTTTGTATTAAATTCTTTCCAATTTAAAAAAATGGGTTTTGGTTGTTTGATGAAAAATAAAACAACCATACTCAAGTACTGATAAAATGGTCGTTTTGTAGAGTTTTATCATATCGTTAGGGTGTGAATCCCACCAAGTTCCACAAATGGTGCGAGAAAATTCATTCGCCTTTGACATTTACGGAGAAGATAGTCAATGTGTAACTTCCATTAAAATTCAAGTTGTTTGTAAATCAAAACTAAACAAAAATCAGTAAAACCTCACCACCCCCCCCCCCCCCCAAAGCCCTTCTAACGCCCCCCAAAATCCAAAACATAGCTCACCACCCCCTTGAAAGCTCTCAACGCCCTTTGGGGGCGGTATGAATCACTTTGAAAACCACTGCTTCAAATGATTTGAAACGCAGCAGTGAAACATTAATTGAATGAAAAAGAAGCAAATTCTCATGAGTATTATCATTAAAATGTGTTCTGCTTTAGTTTGTTGAAAAAAAATACATTTCCCGTTTTTTTTAATTTCTCGAAATATCCTGCGTTTTTCTATCTAACAGAACTGAAACAAAACCACGAGATTATTTAAAACAAACACAAATTATACCTTTGTTTTATTTCAATGCTAAAAAGGGTATTTTTTAAAAACCATCATGAATTGTACAATCAGATGTAGTTATTTCCATCAAGTTATAAAAAAAATTGTTTTTTAAACGAACATAAAGGATCTCAGTGAAACTTCATGTTTCTTTGAAGAAATCTAACTCAAACTTAACACTAAGGCGTTATCTTTCTTGAAAATGCTAAAACCACTAGCACCCAGAAAGAGTACTATATATGCCGTGACCAAGATTCTATTTCATGGCGTCTAGCTTAGAAAACTCGAACGCTATCCCCATAGGCCACGGTCGTCGGAAGATTAGATTAATTAGTTTTATTCGTAACTAGCTGACCCGGTGAGCTTTGCTACACCTTTCAAAATCAAATGATATTTTCAGAAATTATTCAAATTCTTATTTTTTTGTTGGCATAATTTTAATTCATATTTTAACATAATTCATAAGCAACTGCTTTAAAATGAGAGCTGCAGCTGGAGTTTCGAATTGCAACACAAAGATAACTTAAACTCATATTCTGAATCTGGATCTTTAAATTTGTGTTAATGATCTGATAATTTCAATCTGTTTCTTTAAGCTTCGCCCTAAAAAGGAGGGTCTCAAATTAATCGTACCCAAACAATCTAACTTATAAAATATGGTTGTTTTTGCTTGATATGTTCTGGATTTATGCTAAAAAACTGATAAGAGAGCCCCCTCCCCTCTGTCCTTCGCTCCACCCCCTGCTTAATGGAGATCGTGATCTTCAATAATCAAACCCATTTTCTTCGTTCCCAAAAATCCTCTTGTATCAAATTTAGTTCCATTGGTTGATAAGTTTTTAAGCTTTACAACAAAATATCTATATGGAACCCCATCCTTTCTTCTCCCCTCTACACTGGAAAGCGTAAGGGTCTATAACAATCGTAGAAACATATCTCGTAACCAAGTACCTTTCCATGCCATATTTGTATCCATTTGTTGGTTTCATTAGCATAAATTGAGAACTTATACTAACAAAATTGTATTGGTTCACCTCCCTCCTCCTATGTACCTACTCGTTGAAAGGAGGATGGTGTGTCAAATAATCATAGAATCATACCAAAATGATTTTCCATGTTAAGTTTTGTCCATTTCTCGGATTTTGTAAAAAAAAAGAAGTTAAATGTAGGCTTTCATCTTCCCTTCCTTTTTTTCCAATTATGTATATTATTCCACTGCAAGAAAGGAATTGTTTGACATAGAAAAATTTCTCGTTTTGAAATACCATCCGATGCCAAATTTTTTATTTGCTTTGTAAATTCTTGAGTTATGCATAAACTTGAAAGGAAGTACCATCCCCCCTTCCATTCTCCCCATTGAATGGAGGGTTTTTTTTGTACTCAAATACTTTTTGAAACCAAATTTTATATCATTTGCTCGATTATTTCTCGAGTTAAACAAAAAAATTGTATGGAAGCCCCCATTCCCTCTTTATATCTTTCCGCTGAAAAAAAAGTGGGGTTTCAATTTACCATAGACACATTTCTCGTATCCAAATATCCTCACATGCCAAATATGGTTCAATTTGCTCCATCAGCTCTTTAATAATACTGAAAATTGTAAGGGAGACCTCTTCTCCCCCTTTTCATCCACCTCTTTGAAGGAGTGAGCGATACCAAATATTCATAGAAGAATTTCTCGTACCCAAATATTTATCCATGCCAAATTTGGTTCCATTTGCTGTTGTAGATCTTGAGTTATGCAATAAAAATTGTAAGAAACTTCCCTCTCTCTTTCCTTCCTCCCCGCTGGAAGAAGGAAGGGGTCTCAAACAATCATAAGAACATGTCACGTTCCCAAATACCTGCCCATGCAAAATTTGGTTCCATTTGCTGAATTAGTTTTTGAGTTATGTCAAATTAAAAGAGGCCCCCTCCCCCTTTATTTTTCCCTACTGTAAAGAGGGAGGGGTCTCAAATAACCTTAGAAATATTTTTCGTATACAAATACATTCCTATGCCAAATTTGGTTACATTTGCTTTATTAGTTTTTGAGTTATGTAAAAAAATATGAAAGAGGCCCCTACCCCTTTCAACTGGAAAGAGGGAGGGGTCTCAAATAATCATTGAAATATTTTTCGTACCAAAATACCTTCCCATGCCAAATTTGGTTCCAATAACTTGATTAGTTTTCGAGTTATATGAAAAATTGTAATGTAGCCCCCCTCCCGCCTTCCTTTTACCCCACTGAAAGGAGGGAGGGATACCTTATATTCCTAGAAATATTCCTCGTTCCTAAATACCACTCCACGCCAAATTGGATACCATTTGCTTGATTGGTTCTCGAGTTATGCAAAAAATTGTCTTTTGTTTGGGAGGCCCCTCCCTCCCTTCATGAGAGAGGGAGGGGTCTCAAACCAAAATAGGAACCTCCCCCTGCCTCCAATACCCCCATCTGCCAAGTTTCACGCAAATCGGTTCAGTAGTTTTCGAGTCTATAGGGAACAGACAGACAGACAGACAGACAGACAGGCAGACAGACAGACAGACAGACAGACAGACAGACAGACAGACAGACAGACAGACAGACAGACAGACAGACAGACAGACATACAGACAGACAGACAGACAGACAGACAGACAGACAGACAGACAGACAGACAGACAGACAGACAGACAGACAGACAGACAGAAATTCATTTTTATATATATAGATTATTTGAATTAAAATTTATTTTTTAATCTGTGTTTTGGTAATAATTACATATTTCAAAATTGAAAACTAGACTGCTGAGAAATTATTTTAAAGTAAATTTCTAGTTCAGAGTAAGAGACATCACTTTGAAAAAAATTTCGATGATTGACCGAAAACATCATTGATTTAAAACTTTCATTCTGATTTGTTTCAAAAATATTGACTCATTTTATCATTAAAATTTATTATTTTTTGAGTTCGTGTGAAAATAATTAGTAAGGAAATGTTGTTAGAAATCAATTTCCTTCTTTATTGTGGAATTTGGTATTGTTTTTATTTTTAGCTAAATTTGAATTTCGAACCCCCCCCCCCCCCTCCCCCTCATGGACAAGTCCTTTGCACGGGCCTGATCGTGCGAATTATAAAAATTTGAACTGCGACATAAAAAAATATAGGGAAAACAGAGCAAAAAATTTGACAGTAAACTTCACATAAGCAATCAATTTTTACGTGATACGGTTCGATTAATTCCCTGAAGATGATGCTAAACAGAATCGAAACGTCGGAATAAACGAATGATCGTTTTCGAAATTTTTTGACTGAACTGGAATAACAAACGCATTTTTCAGAGATTTCAATCTAATATATGTTTTGAGCCTACTTGGTTTAATAATTCTACTGAATCAAAGGAATCGAAAGATTCCCTTTAATTCAACCACAGTAAGAAAAGTTTAGATTCCGGAATTTTGATAGCAGCTTACTATCTTCTAATTGAGGTATTTCGATTGATAAATATGTATCGTTCCCCTACTTGTACTAGCGAACTCGCTACATTACCTACATGTTGAACCGTTTTACTAAAGGGGTCACAAGATAAAATCGGAGCTTAACCCTTCCCCCTTAGCCCCGGGATGAGTACACCAAGAAAAAAAAAATTAAACTAAAATACGATTTTTCACATTTTCCATACATTAATTCTTGCAAATTTGTAACTTTATGAAACAAAGGGTTAACAAATTTCTAATGGTACTTACACTGGTAGCTTGTACAAGCGAGCTCGAGGCACTAATTCGCATCACCTTCAATTCAAATAATTTCACTTAACTGGTCGCAAGTTGAAACTAATTTCGAGCGGTACTAGCACTAGTAGCTTGTAGTAGCGAACTCGCGACACTAATTTTTATCATCTATAAGTCAAACCCTTTCACTATGGGGGTCACAAGTTAAAACCGGACCATAATTAATTTCTACTGGTACTAACACTACTACAGCTACTAGAGTTCTAGCGTACTCGCGACAATAATTTTTATCACATACAAGTTAAATCCTTTCACTACAGGGGTCGCAAACCGATTTTTAACGGTACTAAAACTAGTAGCTTGTACTAGCGAACTCGTGACACTAATTTTTATCAAATACAAGTCAAACCCTTTCACTACAGGGGTCGCATGTTGAAATCAGAGCTAAGCTAATTTCTAGTGGCACTAACAAGAATAGTAGCTCGTACTAGAGTACTCACGACACTGATTTTCTGTGTGACGATCAAACGACATTTGTAACATTTAGCATCCCTAGTGGTAAGCTAGCGTCTCGCATAACAACTGTATAAGACAACATATACTTTTTGAAAGAAAAGAGGTTTCCCTAGAATTTTCGAAAAATTAAATTTCTTCCACCTACCCTTAAGAAGTGATGCCATTGAAACCATTTTGGATTAACATACCTGCAAAGAAAGAAAGTGAAAATATTATAAGTATTGATGAAATGATGAAATCCTTTTTGAATATTGCGACCGAACGAGTCGATTTTTGAACCTACTGAACAATAGTTCTAGACTTTAAGTGATTTATTCCAAATCACTTCCTGGTGGATCGAAATTAGATAAAATATTGCAACACCTGAACACTGTAAAGCTCTGTGTATATTATTTAGGCAGAAAAAGAACGCAAAAGCTTACGTGAAAATTTCGAGTCTTGAAAAATAAGTTTCAATTTAAAATGGGAATAAAAATTATAAATATGAATTTCAACTTTCAAATGGATTCGAAAATGCATGCTTCCATTTTGCATCCATTCAAAAGTATCCACACAAAATATACCTCTAGCATCCGGAATCCCGACAACAAATCAAATAGTTGATTGACAACACATACCGCCGATCGAGTCTGGCGGGTTGGAGCAGCAACAACAATGCGCGATGCTTCAGGGTTGGCCTGGCGAAAAACCATCTTCGAATCATCCAAAGAAGGAGTTCCATCATCATCCACCAGGCAAGCAACAGGTTCAACAATCTCTCTGGAATTTTCCGCCGCGCGTGGAAAAGCGCGCATTCATCGGCTGGCTGGTTGGCTGGATTGGTTTTCTGATGAAACCGGGATGATGCTGATGTTGATGCTGGTGCCAGACACTCTTTCGGCACCGCAGACGGTTTTTATGCGGTTGAAATATTACTTGCATTTCGCTGCAGCAGATCAGCAGCAGCAGCAGCATCCAGCTTACAATGGTTTCCAGAAGTCATTAAGAGACGTTGCTCTTGTCCGGGGAAGTTTTAATTTTTTTAGAGATTTTTGGTTGGTTATGGTAGGAGGGGAAGGTTTAATAATTCCACTCATTAATTTTTAACCTGTTTACAAGAGTTCATATTTTCCGTTAGATTGTGTATACGAGCGTTTAAAATTAGAAGTCTTTTACACATAACAACAAAAATATTTTTTCAAAGAAATAATGATGTTTACACAGTTAAACGGATCCTATTTGATGCAATAATTGATAAACAATTTTTTTCAACCTAAAAACCCAATTAAACGTCTCACGGTTCAGTAGAATGCTAAAGACATCTCCTCCAACTTTCTTCCACGCCCCCGCATTCTGAATTAAAAAAAGAATTAACCCTTTAAGATGTACAACAACGACAAGGAGAAACGCAAGTCGGTCGATTGGTTTTTGGTTTAGTTGAAGGCACCCCAAAAGAGGACGGAGAAAAATGAGACTTCTCAAATCGATTAAATCTGATGCTGACGAGACATTGTTTTTCGTCTTTTTTGCTTTTGGGCTCCCATCCTTTATTTTGTCGTAAATACATATAATGGAGCAGAAGAGCGATACTACGCGATACGCGCCAAGCTTGTTGTGGATAACCTCCGGGAATAAGAAAGCTTCTGGGGGGAAAAGGTGAAGGTAGTCTGGTGGGGACAAGACAGCGCTATAGAGCAAGGTGGCTGGTCACTACTCGTTTTGGGTATGAGGTATAAAAGCGAGGAAGGCCAACATGATTCGAAACAAGTGCGAACGAAAAACAGAGACAGAGAGAGACTGGAAAGGTCGATATTTATGATTGTTTGAAGTGACCGACGCGAATCAAACAACACCAAATCGGGGCGAGATGCTGCTGCTGGAATGTTTGGTTCACTGCAGTTTTGGTTGCTCGCAAAGAGATGAACTTAACTGCATGGTTGAGATGAAGTTTTGCGAAATTAATTTGTAGAGGCCTGGTATATTCGTACAATTGAGTTTTGTAAATTTTCTGGTGACAATAAATATAAATTTCATTTTTTCTAATTTTTAGGTAAAAAAAAAAATTTCAGTTTTCTAATGGATTCCAAACAAAACTATAAAGAATATATATTCAATTTTCTAGGAATGGACAAACGCTAATTGGCTTAGGAATATCAGGGCGAATGATCGTATATTGATCGTATAAAGGGTGATACGGTCAAAATTTGGTCAATATCAACTTGACGTATTTCTTTCAATTTTGCATTTAAAAAACCTGAACATCCCTCATTTTGAAGGTGTGCGTGTGTAGAATGTTGCTCCTATTTTGATTTTGGAATTCACTCTTCAGTTGTCTAAATGCCGTCCAAGGAAGAAGAGCAGCGTATCAAAATTTTGCTCGCGCATCGCGAAAATCCGAGCTACTCGCACGCAAAGCTGGCAAAATCGCTAAAAGTGGCCAAATCAACCGTTACAAATGTAATTAAAGTGTTTGGGGAACGTTTGTCGACAGCCAGAAAATCGAAAACCGGAAGCCACTGAGATGACAAAGAGAGTTGCCGGTAGTTCCAAGCGAAACCCGAACCTCTCTCTCCGAGATGCCGCAAATAAGCTAGGTGTATTGTCTACAACCGTACATCGAGCAAAAACACGAGCCGGACTATCGACTTACAAGAAGGTAGTGATGCTTCAAATCGCGATGATAAACAAAATACGACGGCTAATACGTGATCCCGGAGGCTGTACACGACGATGCTGATGAATTTTGACTGCGTGGTAATGGACGACGAAACCTACGTCAAAGCCGACTACAAGCAGCTTCCGGGACAGGAGTTTTATACGGCAAAAGGAAAGGGAATGGTAGTAGATATTTTCAAGCACATGAAACTGTCAAAGTTCGCGAAGAAATATCTGGTTTGGCAAGCCATCTGTACCTGTGGCTTGAAAAGCAGTATTTTCATAGCTTCCGGGACTGTCAACCAAGAAATTTACGTCAAAGAGTGTTTGAATAAACGTCTGCTGCCTTTCCTGAAGAAACACGGTTGTTCCGTACTGTATTTGGCCGGAATTGGCATCTTGCCATTACGGTAAAAAGGCCATGGAGTGGTACGCCGCCAACAACGTGCAGGTGGTTCCCAAGGACAAGAACCCTCCCAACACGCCAGAGCTCCGCCCAATTGAGAAATACTGGGCTATTGTCAAGCGGAGCCTAAAGAAGACCAAAAAAAACTGCTAAGGACGAGCAGCAGTTCAAGGCAAACTGGCTTTCTGCGGCGAAGAAGGTGGACAAGGTGACTGTACAAAATCAGATGGCAGGGGTTAAGCGTAAGGCCCGGCAATTCGGATTTGGAAAAGCAGAAGCCTAACTGAATATTTTTCCTGAATTTTATACTAACTAAACTTAAAAAAGAAATTTAATTTGATTTTTTAAATAAACGATTTCACCGATTTAAACGCGTTTTCCCTTGACCAAATTTTGACCATATCACCCACAACGTTTAATTTTTTTTCTTAATTTTTCATAAGATAACCTTCATTTCTTACTTAGTTAGTTTTTTTTATAAAATGAATAGTTTTTAAGATACACCAATTCATAATTGTCCGATTTCTTAAAGAATCAAGCTTTAGATGCCGGATTCTGAATTTATTTATCTTAATTCTGGCATAAGTATTTATCCAAATTTGTAGTCTGAATTTTCAGTTCGACCTCAAAAATGTATATCTTTATTCGAACTTTCAACTAGAAATCTTAATCCCAATTTAGAAACTTACCGTTTGAATTTTGATTTTATTGATGAATGTGTATGATTCCGAAACTTTGAAGGTGGTTTTCAGAATTTTCAACATTTTTAATGTATGCTAGAATCACACAAAAACTTGTTATTGGTTTCACCTTCTGTGCATTTATAAATATATCGAAAAACATGTTGATCACTCATTTTTTTTTTGTTTCCTGCATAGTCTAAACACATTGCGGACCAAATACGAGATATTTCATTTTTTCGATTGCCGCTTGTATGCTGATGATACTTTATTCTAAAAAATTGAACATAAAACTTCCAGTAGTTTGAAGATTTTAAGTTTGTAGCATTTCGTCTAGTGGTTTCTGAGATATTGAGTTTCGAATTTAAGTGTCAAACTGCTTAGATTTCTTCGCGATCTTCCTCGAGGTTTTCCTATTTGTCTGCAGCCGTAAGCTCAATAAAAACAGCTGAGTAAAGTCACTTTAAAAAAAACTCATTATTCAAATTATTGAAAAACATTTTTCGATCATAACATCTTTGTAAAATTTTGCTTTTCATGACAACAAGTTAACCTACAACAGATGAGTTAGGACTTCGTGAATGCATTAGTTAATTTCTATCATCCTTTTTACGTCCTAATAATATTACATCTTATCTATTCACAAAATCCATTCGATGTTTTGAGAGAAAATTTCAAAATCGTTCCCCCGTTTTAAATATGTTCGTACCATTCCTGCATATTTTTGCATGACTCAGCATAACAGGGTGGCCAGTGAGTTTCCATTTTCTAATTCCTGTTTAATTTCCCGGTTTTTCGATAGAGATATTATGATATTCCCAGTTTTGAAATACATGAATGTGATAAGCGGGTTTTTTTTTAAAACCAAAATAAGCCCTTTTTTTCAATGTCAAACGTAAGAATATTCTGAGAACGATGATGTTTGTTGGGATTCCTGTAGAAAATTGTTTGAACAAAGGATGAAGAAAATAATTGAGGCCCTTAGAATCAGAAGGTGAGGTGCCAAAATCACCAACTTTGAGTTAAGTACATATACCAACCAATTAATCATATCCCAATCTACATCTGCTGCAAAACTCTGATTTTTTGATAATTTTGTCAACACTTTTTCGAGTCATTAAAACGATGATGTTCCAATTTAAAATTACATTATCGCACACAGAATTTGATTATTGAGCACCGATTTCGAAATGAAGTTTGAAATACAATCATCGACGATGAATTTCGGATGAATTACGGATCTATAAATCAAAGCCTAACAACTTTGAGTTTGGATTCATTATTCGAATTTTAACTGATTAATACTGATTGATATTCTAATTTAATTTTTTTTCTCTGTAATTATTTTGAGAACAGAATCCACTTAATACTATTACACCTATTATTTTAAAATTTTGATTTGATTCTCGACTTGAATACTGAGTGAGCCTGAGCCTGAGTTCTAAGAGCTTGACTTTGGACTTGGCATGTTAATCTGAACTCTAAAGTCTTTTTGCAATCCAACCAGAACATTTGAATATCGTACCTAATTAAAATTTTAAATTTGAAGTTCTAACATAAATTTTGAAAATTATTCTAAGGTTTGAATTTGCTTTCAAATAAGCTCTTTTATTGTGACAATATCTTAATGTGATTCTTACATTTAAACGATCTGTGTTTTTGAAATTTTTAATCAATAAAGAATGTTATTACCAGTAAAAGCGCAAAATGATGTAAAGAATAACACAAGCATCTCGTTCTACCTTTTGGGCATTTTATGAATGAACCATGTAAAATGGTGGCAACTCATTTTAAAATTTTCTGTTTTCTCGCATTTTTCCCCGCAGAATTTAATGAATTCCCGACTATAAATGGTTAAAAAATGAATTTATTTGTGAAAAACTATTTTTTTGAACATATGAAAGATAAGTTCTTCGCGCTTTTGACGCTTATAAAATATTTTTAAAATTGTAAATGTAAAAATTAGTAAATTAACAAAAGATAATCTCAATATATTTTGAAACTAGAACACTTCAGAGCACTAAAAGATATGTGCTGAGCTAAAAAATTTCGATTTTTCAAGAAATTATCGACCTTTGCCCACATTTTCCCCATGGAAATTAGATCCCAATTTTATTTCGCTTTTGAAAAAAAAATTATAATATGAATTAATTTTAGAATTCAATTGGTTTATATAGGGGAAAAAATGATTCATAAAGAATGTTCCCGGTTTTGATTGAAAATTCCCGGTTTTCCCGGTTCCATTTTCAATTCCCGGTTATTTCCCGGTTTTCCCGGTTTGCTGGCCACCCTGGCATAACGTGTGACTCTAAAAAATAAAACGAGCTTCTGATGAAGTTTTGAACATTATTAATTCTGGACTAGAATAAAATAATTTCAGTTATAAGATAGATTTTAAAACATTGCGGATCAAATACGAGATATATCGTTTTTACACTCTTAAGTGTGCCACACTTAGACGCATAACTTAAATTTTATAAATCTAATAATTAAATATATGGAGCAAAATTGAACACAACACTTTTGGTAAATCAAAGATCATAAATTTGCAGAATTTGGTCCAGTTATTTCTGAGATATAGAGTGCTGAACTTTGATAGGATCTTAATCTTCAAGATGTGGATTCAGTCAAAAACTGAATAATTTCAATGTATAAATTGACGTCATAATTAAAAAGTCACATTTTTACAATTTTATTAATTTTTTAACCTTATTTCTTCATCCAGATATTTGAGTCAATTTTTCATTCTTCCATAAATTAACGCTTTAAAAGTTAAATATCAAAATCAATTTAATCATGCTTCAACAGTTATAAAAAATTTTACATATTTGTATTTGTATTTATTTTTTCTTGTAACTTGAGACAAAATCTTTTCTATGTGTTACAATAAGGGTTTGTTTAGATTTTCATTTCGTCTAAATAACTTCATAAAGTTTCTGATGACTTTCATATCTTTCTGTACTATTCTTATCCGATTGTTACTTAATTTATGCGAATCTCACTAGTGCAGCTTTCTTGAATTCTGATTTAGTTTTTAAGGATTTTAAATTAACGAGAAACGAGTTGTTGTAATAAACTGTAAAATGCGATGGGGTAACAAAATTATTAGTTCTACAATTTCTTACATGAACAAATAAACTTTTTATATAATGTGGGCGTCCGCTATAAAGTGTTCTTTGGATTACAACGCAAAATCTATATTTGTAAAAATTATCGAAAGGACATCCGATCAGCGTTTTTTGAAGGTGGGAAATACTTGAGAACCTAGACAAGTTGTAAACATAACGAATGCATGAATTTAATGCTACACGAAGTCTGTTCATAGTCCTAACAAAGCCGTTTGAATAAGCGAAATCTCCATACATGAACAATGGATATGTGTATATAGCTTTTGTGTAGTTTAAACTTAGTGGCAACGTCAAGGTGTCTTTTGCTAATGTTTAACCTTTTCAAAGAACCATAGATTTTGCCACATTGTCTATTAACCTACCTGTCCCACGACAATTCACGGTCAAAAATAATACCAAGGTTTTCAGCATGGTTTGTAAAAGCGATTTTAGAATTCGCCAAGATTATTGTTGGAGCTTCGGTACTCCTATTTCATCTGCTAAATAATAATGCTTTAGTTTTTGCTGGGTTTATAGGCAAAAACTAGAGCAGTATTATTTAGCATATGAAAGACTTTTTTACAATTCACTGCAGTACTAGACTGAGTCGATTTGGGGTCATTTATGAATTTCTTAAACCCTGGGGTCTAAAAAGCTTCGTTTTGGATCAAAACTCAACCATGATTTTTTGCAGAATTTTTAAGTAACGATTACATGAGAATTTTGAACTTTTATGTTTGTATGCGAAAAAATCAACATCAATTTTATTTCTTCTGTGGAACCGAAACTGCTAATGGTTTTTGTGCCAATTTATTTATTTTTTTAATGAAAATTTTCTGCCGAACAACTTAGTCGAAGACCTTAACTTTGGATATCATTAGACAAAAAAGTAATTAGCAGTTTAACAGAGGTTTGTCTTTTGGCATTGACAAACAATAAATTCAATTGACATCACTGATGGATGCCTACCGAAGTATTGGACTACTTTTCATGCAATGCTTTGCCAGGCACAAGCAGTGATGTCAATTGAATTTATTGTTTATCAATGCCAAAAGACATATACCTGTTATACATCCTATAATAAACGACTATGGCTTGTAAAGTTTGTAAGAGAAAGGTTTGTCATGATGAAATGAACGAACTTTGTGATTCAACAGGTTTTTATATGGTAAAAAATCCATCAAGAATCCCAGTTTTTCCCCGATTTTTCCGGTTCGCTGGCTACTCTGCATAAATCATCCTAAAGAATGAAAATTCCAAAAAAAAATCCAAAATCTATCTATGATGTAACGTTTAAATGATTCAATTTTAATTTATTGGTTTGTATGGCAAAATTCAATATTTCGCTGAAAAAAATCTAATTTTTCTTTGTTCTGTGGAACGGAACCTGCCAACGGATTTTGTAGCAACTTATACACTCATAAATTAATTTTTTTCTGCTGAACAACTTTGCCGAAGACCGTAACCGCAACTTTTCGTTCGTTCGCACTGCAAGTTTCCGCTTGTGGGGCGAACTTGACCTTCTGATGTGTGGTGGTAGATGCAACTCTATCTGTATCTAACACTTCAGAGCAGTTGGCCCGTGCTGAACAAAAATTTTGTATGTTATGATAATGCTTCTAATAAATTCCATTCGCTCAATTTTACTATTTTTCATTTCTTCAATCTTTCCATCCGTCTATAAAATTTCATAATCTCTGTTCTGTTCTCTAATGTTCTCTAAATAATGTTCTCTAAAAAAGCATATCCGATAAGTCCGATGAATAAAGTAACATTCCTAACTAGTTTCGATAAATGATCACTTCTCGAGAACATGTTGTTAAGTTACTAAACTTACAGCTTTTTAAAAACTACTGATATTTCATTGATGCCGAAACTCCAGTTAATCGCACCAAACTACGTACAACTTCTTATACCGAAAACAAAATTAATCACATCCTAACCACGCTTCGGTCTTCTTTCGTAGCATCGATGAACTCTCGTTGAAGTTCAACTTTCCCGCCATATTTTTTGGATGGCGTTGCATCGTGCTTCTCCAAACATCAACAACAACAACATCAACACCGAGTGAGAAACTCCAGCCCAGAGTTCGGAGTTGTTGTTTTTGAATTTTTGTTTTCGGTTCCAAATTTCTCGGAAATTTGTTCCTTGCTGTTTTTCTCGACCTTTTTCTGGTTGTTGTTGTTGTTGTGTCGCTCTCCTTGATTGTCCCACACTCCATACACTCCCCCAACCCTGTAACGAATGTAGAGCTGTGGCGGCTTTTACGCGCCGCCGTAAACTTCTTGCGCTTCTTGTGTCCTCCTCAACCAAGAGGATGTTGAAGAATGGAAGCGGGGGTGGTGGTGCTGTTGCGGCAAGGTTCGGTGTGTTGGTGTGTGGTAGCGGTGCATCCGTGTGTCGTTTCACACATTCATTCAACAACAACAACAACAACATCAACACCGGCAGCATTCGATTCGCTTCTGGCTGCAGACGGGCAGCCGAAATTGAAGTTCGGGTTGTACGCAGCAAGAAAGCAGAGCAACAAAAACCAATCCTCTCGAGGAGCGCAAGGCAAGGGTATCAACCGAAATCAGGGGCAACCTAGTGAACGAAAAATCAAAGAATCTCGTGAGTGGCGAGGAGATGGCATGGCGCGAACGTCATCCGCCGAAACGTGTGAAACATACAGGCAGCCAGACAGACACAACAGGGCAGGCGCTCTGCTATATGGTGGACTCCGGAAACCTTCCAGCCGTTGCGTTGGACCGGCCGGAGGGTTCTTCCCCATTCGGATTTCTGGCGGGATCTTCTTTGGGCTTCTTTTTGTCGATATATCTCTTTCTCCGTCGTTGATGATCGCTGGATGCATTCCAGAGGATGCTGGGCGATCAGGGTTGTAGCTCGATCCGTTTTATGACTAAGAGTGTTACGATTTACTCCTGTTAACTTGTTTTGAAATGTAAATAAAATTTGAAAAACTGGAGTGTTGCTTATCAGATTAACGGAACACAATTGAAATGCGATTATTGCATCGAAATACCACGAAAAAATTGTAAAGTTCTGAGTTATCATCAAGAAATATTGTTATCGTTATGTTCAACGAACATCAAACACACTCAGCTCTTTTTTATGCCGGGGAAAACAAAAAATTTACAATAAATTTAAATATGTAATCAAATTTAAAAGAAAATGAAAAAAAGCATTTCACAATAAAATGACAAATAAATGAAAAAAACTACGTCAAAATAATGACAGAAAAATTAAAAAAGTATAAAAATACGTCCTAAATATATTTTTATCATATTTCTGTGCTGTTAGTCATGAAGCATAGTTAATTTAGAAATGACATTTGGTTATTCGCCAGCTGAATAGAAACAAGTCGGCTGGGAAGGATGGCATCGCAGCTGAACTCATCAAAATGGGACCGGACAAGTTGGCCGATTGCCTACACCGGTTGATAGTCAGGATCTGGGACATAGAACAGCTACCGGAGGAGTGGAAGGAGGGAGTAATATGCCCCATCTACAAGAAGGGCGACAAATTGGACTGTGAGAACTGAAACGCAAAGCAGGAAGGATTGGGTTGATGATTAATACGTCCAAGACGAAGTACATGCTGGCCTGCGGAACCGAGACCGATCGAACCCGCTTGTCCAGTAATAACAAGGTCACGATCGACGGCGACAAGCTGGAGATAGTCGAAGACTTTGTCTATCTCGGCTCACTGGTGACCGCAGACAATGACACCAGCCGTGAGATCCGGAGGCGAATTATCAGCGGAAGTCGTGCCTACTATGGACTCCACAAGCAACTGCGGTCGAGAAGACTTAGCCCTCGGACGAAGTGTAACCTGTATATGATGCTCATTAGACCGGTTGTTCTCTACGGGCACGAGACATGGATATTGCTCTAGGAGGACCTGCGTACACTCGAGTGTTAAGAACCATCTTTGGCGGCGTACAGGAGAACGGAGTGTGGAGGCGAAGGATGAACCACGAGCTCGCGCGACTCTACGGCGAACCCAGTATCCAGAAGGTGGTGAAAGCTGGCCGGATACGCTGGGCGGGGCATGTTGCGAGAATGCCGGACGACTGTCCTGTAAAACAGATGTTCGCTACGAATCCGGTAGGGACAAGACGAGCGGGGGCGCAACGAGCGAGGTGATTAGACCAAGTGGAGCGTGATCTGGCGAACGTGGGGTGCCCGAGGAATTGGAGAACGGTTGCCATGGACCGAGTGAATTTTAGGAATCATGTTCGTCAAGTTATGTCGTGAGACGGAATACTATGTAAATAAAAAATTAAGACATTTGGTTATAGCTCAGTTCCTAGTGATTGGACATGCAATTTTGACAGCGTTGTATTACCTGTAAAAAGTTCTATTCTGCCTATTTTTTTTATTTGAAACTAACGCATTTCCGAGATATTCAAAAGGCAAGAGAAGAAGATAAAAATAATTTTGCACAATTTTCTTCAAAATCCATCATTATTGAATCAAAAGCTGAGAAAACAGTGAAGTATACCGAAAATTACAATGCTTGAGAGAAAGTATAAACACACTGTTAAGAATGTTCACAAAGCTCGAAACAAGTGTTAGAAAGAAGCACATGATCGAAAACTACAGTTAAAGATCATCAGAGAATTCAAGGCTTATACCAGCTTTTAAATTATGAATAAACAAAAAACTAAGTGAAGATCTCTGAATTTTTCAGAAAATTTGTCCATGAGAAGCAAGAAGTGTTTCCCAGAAACCAATCATGTAAATTAAACCTCAAAAGACAAATTTTTGCTAGTTCCGGAGCTTGTAAGCTGTGTAGCCGGTTTGACCCAATGTATCAGATAAGTTTTAATGGACGACAAAACTTTTGAACGTGCTATAAGTAACTGCAGTTCAATTCTGTAATATCTCTGCTTCTGACAAGGTCCTTAGCAGAATAAAGTTTACATTTGCTGGTTGTTTAAGGAAAAATATCATGATCTGTAAAGAATCTGCTCCTGTTAAGAAAAAAAAAACAAAATATTTATTACTTTTATTCGAGTCTTGTGATTATTCTTTTATGTTTTTGTCTGATTTTGCCAGCTAACATTTAAGTAAAAACGTGTTTTAGTGATGCAAAAATAATCAAGTTTTGGTAAATTCAAAACAGTTAGATCCACCTTATAATCTACAGTTTCTGTCAAATAAAAAGTATTGATGAAAACAGTGGCGGAAATTGAAGAAGAAGGATGCAGTCGCCTGAATTAAGGATTATATGAAGTATTATTGAAAAATTCTGATAAATATCATAACTGCAAAAAGTGTGCGCGGACCGATGAGATATATATAGAATAAAGTAAAATTATTTCTAACAAAAAACCATAAATAATTTTTTTCATATTTTTCCATACATGATCATAGGATTGCTTTCATTTTCTTCTCAGAAAGTTTATCGTTCAAGCGAATGGTTTTCAAGATACGCGCATTCATAAGTGTCCCATTTCTAAATGAACTTAGATTTATTTTTGTAATCAAGTACATATATATTTTTTTCATAATTTTCTCAATATAGACATAATTTTGTCAATTTTTGGTCATATTATTTAGTTATTTGTAGTTTTTTTATATTTTGTTATAATTTTGTCATGTACCATCAAAAATCAAACGAATAATTGACAAATATAATTATTCGTTTGATTTTTGATGGTATTTTCACAAACAAAATTTCCTTGAAGTTTGTAAGCGATACATTCAATCCTGATTTAGCGCAACGGATTTTAATTTGTATTGTTGTGAAGGGACTATTATGCTAATGTGTAACCCCATTAACATATCTGGATTTTAATAAATATTTATCAAAAATTCAAATGATTTTACTTCACTCATAGTAACACTAGCTGAAAACATGGATGCAAGTTGTTTTTCCCAGATCGAAAAAATGATTCCGAATTATTTCAAAAACGGTCCGTTCCGGTGGAACCGTTTTTTTTAAGTGCAGTTCAAAATGACTGCTAAGATTGTTTAAAAAAAATACATCGTCAAAAGTTGATAAGAGACACTCTTTATCTGTTTGGTTTCAATTACACACTGTGTACAGTAAATTTTACTAGTTTTTTATTAGATTGATTGAGGTAGCTTCAAATTACGATTCCACTGTTTTTGTGTTGTAAAAACTACTCGTTATTCAACAAAACAATTCGAATATTTTGAATCTTTTTATACGAATACGATTGTTTAGGTACCTTGTTCTAGATTTAAAGATTCATTTAAAGTAATAAATGTTTTTGGTTTCTTTGTCATACAGTGAGGGGCAAAATAAAGTGTCCAAATTATTTTTTTTCAATTTCTTTTATTTTTCTGGTTAAAATTCAACGAAAACACATCGTAATCATTTTTAAAATATTGTTTATTATGTTCTTTTCAATTTTTGTTAATGTTGCGCTGGAAAAAAAAAAAAGTTTTTCTGATAGATAAAAAACAGTTAATATTCCAAAAAAAAACAGGGGCAAAATAAAGTGTCCAGATCAGTACAGCTTCAAATAATTCAAACTGAAGGCAAACAAGAACGATTTAATAATGGGTATGGCCTCCTTCGGCCTTCAACACCTCCTGCAAGCACTTCGGCATACTTTCAACAAGGTTGTGCAAGTGTTGTGGGTCAAGTTCTTCCCACGCATGCTCCAGGGCATCAAAATAAGTACTTTTATTTGTCACACCAGTCTTATCAATCAGAGCATCGAGGATGGCCCACATATTTTCGATGGGGTTCAGATCAGGACTTTGTGAAGGCCATTCAAAGGGTTTGATGTGGCAGGAACGGGAAAATGACGTCATCAGATTGGCCGTATGCTTCGGATCGTTATTCTGCTGTAAAACGAAGCGCTCTTCGAGGCCCGTCTTGATGAGGGATACCTCGAGGTTTTCCGGCAGGATATTGCAATATGACTCAGCTGTCATGATTCCGTCAATTTTTACCAAATTGCCCACCCCACCCCAAGAAAAGCACCCCCACACCATCACGTTACTTCCTCCGTTGCTCCGTGCTCGATACCAATCGAAAACGCTTACTGAAGAAGATAGTAAGTTGCTATCGAAATACCGGTATCTGAACTTTTCATTTACCGTGGTTGAATTAAAAGGAATCTTTCGATTGCTTTGATTCAGAAGAAAACATTGTTGTGGGCCGACGAATCCAAATTCGAGCTATTCAACCGGAAGAAGCGGGATCATATGTGGCGCAAGTCGGATGAGGAGCTCCAAGACCGCCATATCCAAGGAACAGTCAAGCACGGAGGAAGTAACGTGATGGTGTGGTGCTTTTCTTGGGGTGGGGTGGGCAATTTGGTAAAAATTGACGGAATCATGACAGCTGAGTCATATTCCAATATCCTGAGGGAAAACCTCGAGGTATCCCACATCAAGACGGGCCTCGAAGAGCTCTTCGTTTTACAGCAGAATAACGATCCGAAGCATACGGCCAATCTGATGAAGTAATTTTCCCGTTCCTGCCGCATCAAACCCCTTGAATGGCCCCCACAAAGTCCTGATCTGAACCCCATCGAAAATCTGTGAGCCATTCTCGATGCTCTGATTGATAAAAATGGTGTGACAAATTAAAAATACTTATTTTGATGCCCTGGAGCATGCGTGGGAAGAACTTGACCCACAACACTTGCACAACCTTGTTGAAAGTATGCCGAAGTGCTTGCAGGAGGTGTTGAAGGCCGAAGGAGGCCATACCCATTATTAAATCGTTCTTGTTTGCCTTCAGTTTGAATTATTTGAAGCTGTACTGATCTGGACACTTTATTTTGCCCCTGTTTTTTTTTGGAATATTAACTGTTTTTTATCTATCAGAAAAACTTTCTTTTTTTTCCAGCGCAACATTAACAAAAATTGAAAAGAACATAATAAACAACATTTTAAAAATGATTACGATGTGTTTTCGTTGAATTTTAACCAGAAAAATAAAAGAAATTGAAAAAAAATAATTTGGACACTTTATTTTGCCCCTCACTGTATGTCATGGATGGAAATATAAGGATAAATTAAAAATCAATGATTTTTTTCTTGAAAAACCATTCCCCCTTATTCTGCGCCGCGCGTGAGGTGACGATAGTCGAATCACCCTAGTCATCCGATTTAAAGTAGTCGCTTTAGGTGAGAAACGTCTTTTAGAATAAACTTCTTGCTTTCTTATCCTAATCTAGTAGTCAGCTGGGCATGAACCTCTGTCACATCGGCTTCGGGAATAAGGTGACAAGACTCACGTGACTCCGACTCGACTCGACTATCGTCACCTCACGCGCGGCGCAGAATAAGGGGGATTGTATTTTTAACCGAATAATTGGATCATGTTATTAAAACTGGGCCTATAAATTATTTAATCTGGTATTACATACAACATACAACACACAACATTACAACATACAACGAGAGATTCCAGAAATTTTCTGAGCCGTATTTCAACAGAAAATGAATTAAATGTTCAGATATCAAATTCTTGAGTTAATTGAAGTGTCGTATTTGATTTCTTATAATATTATTTAAAAATAACTTTCACATTTCAGAGTTTCTTCATGATCAATTCATCTTCATCTTGGAAATGAATGTAATAGAACAGAACGGCATATTTTTTCATCAAAATTTCTTGATCCTCATAAAAAATATAGTTATAAAATCATTGAAAAAAAAAATGTTTATGAACTTTTTAAAACACCAGCTGTGGTCTGTAAAACCAAGCACTTTCATTATTCCAAAATCAGCTCTTAATCTATGTGAATTCATATCAATCAAAAGGTTTCCAATACGACTTCAACAAAATGAATTATCTTTGATGCCAACCGGCTTATTGTCCTTTTTTTGCGGGGTGACTCTGGTAAGTGGTAACCCTATTCAAAAATCTAAAACTGATAAATTGTAGATCTCTTCATTTTAAGAAGAGTCAGAAAATTTTATGTATCCAGCTTTAACCGTTCCTGAGCCATCGTGTCGAGAAAGTACAGTTCGTGTCATACAAACTTTCAGATGAAATCTTAATCCAAATTTAAATAATTATTCTAAGGTGAAATTTGCTTTTTGAATTTGATCTGAGGAATGAATGTTTAATGAATGAAACTCCGAAGTTTCAAAAGTGATTCCGTAATTCAATCAGTTATAATCTGCGGTTTTCAACATTTTTTAACTTATAAAGAATGTGGTTACTAGTAAATGCGCAGAACGTATATTGAAACTTGATAGGTATCTTCTTTCACAACATCTTTACATGAACCAAATAACATGATGGCAACTCAATTTATTTTTTTAGTTTTCCCGATTTTCCATATTTGAGTACGGTTATAATGAAAACGTGCATCTAATGAATATTGCGATTTTTTATAAAAGTACCGTGAACTCAATTCAAAACAGCCAAAAACAAGTGAAATAACTTGAAAAATCTCATTGTTAAAATTATTTGAAAACAACATTTGACCTTTGTTAAATTAAATTTTTCAAGAAAATTGGTTCATTTACAGGCAAGTAAGGACTGAATGAATACTGAATTCATAACAATATTCTTCCGTTCTATTAACATTTCATCTTTATTTGTTGAAACGAATTCATTGGATTTTTTGGTCGGAATCTACAAAATTATTCCCCCATTTCAAATATGTTTGTTGCGGGTCATTTTTTTCAAATTTCGATTCAGCAGAACCTTTTGAAAAAAAGGTGAGCTCCTTATGAAGTTTCGAACATAATAGTTTTCGAGATGTGAATTAAGTAAAAAAAACTATCTGATTGCACATAAGAATTTTAATTGTTTTCACTTATTTTTTATAACAGTTGAGTCGACAAGACGATTACAGCACCCTTTCTTACTAACACGATACAAGTGAACTAAGTTACAAAATATGAAATTCTTCTATCAATTACCGCCATAAAAGTTATCTACCAAAACTTAACGTGTTCAAGCTTCGCAGTATAAAAAAGTTTATTAATTTCAATAAAAAAAATTTATTTTGAACAATATCCTCGAGCTTAAAAATATTAAATAGTTTATGCTCGAAATATATTTCGATAATTTAAAACCCATACGTTTAAAATATTTTGAACAAGAACTAGAACAGCTCAGAGCCTTGAAATGTATGCCCTGACCGTAAAAATCCAGAGTTTTAAGAAATTCTCAACTTTTCCCCGCACTATACTTAAAATTCAATTTTTTTCTCGCTACTCCCAAATGGTTTCCCATCCTGAAATAAACGACTATGGATTAAAAACTTCTGAAAAAAAATTATCAAGAAGAAATGAATGAACTTTTGGTTTAGATAGGTTGTGTATCAGAAAAAAATAGCCCAGCTTTGATTCAAAATTCCAGGATTTTTTTCCGGTTTTCCCGGCGCCTTTTCCAATTCCCGGTTTATCCTGGTTTTCTTTGTTCGCTGGCCACCCTGCTTCGACTACGATCCGCCTTCAGAATAAACTATTTTAAAGCTCAATTATTAGGATGGTCAAAAATTAGAGGTATGTTCCACAATCAAAATTTCGGGGGCTGAAATCTTGGCCTGCCAGAAGGCCCGATGCCTAGTTTCAGCTCATTAGGTTAACTCGAATAGTCGCTCAAAAAGGCTCAAGTTTGTTTGAAACCATTCATTCTAGACTTAATTTCAAACATTTCCTCTGAAGATAATACGAGTTACGACAGAAGGAATTTGGCACTAGGCCTTCTGGCAGGCCAAGGATCAATTTCAGCCCTAAAGGTTTTGATTCTGAAACATAATTTCGGTATGTTTCGGACTACACTAGTGTATAAGTGTGATTGAAATATTTAAAAAGGTTCAATGACAAGGAAATCTGTTTTATTTCAATAAATGAATAACCAATGCAACACCTCCAATATTTCCATCCGTAATGCAACGAAAGGATCACTCAGGCTACTTTCAACAATAATTCCAAAGTCCCAGTCCATTTCGAACAACCAAAAGAATTTCGCTCAAAAGTAACAACAGGCATCGTCGTCTTTGGGGGTAAGAGCATCCTAAAAAAAATGTTTCTTTAATAAACGCCGGAAAAGTGCTCGGAAAATAACCACAACAATATTATTCAATCGCTTCTTAGGAAGTTTTGTAGGAGGCTTTGTGGTAGTACTACAAGGAAGATTTTGAATATTTAAAAAAAGAATCTCTTAATATCAAAGCTACTATAAAGGTGTGATACAAATTAATGGAAGTGTGACATAAATTTAAAAAAAAATCAGAATACAGTTCATGACGGTTTATGCATGATTGATCTTCAAACAATTGCAACTGGGGCGAAACTGATTTCAAAATATCATTTTTTGAAGATGCAAAACCCCATTGGCAACCGGTTCATTTCGGGCCCAAAAAGAAGACTATTCGATGGGATTCAGTGGTCAAAAACCACCAAGCCTGAGTCAATCTGAATCGACTGGACAGTACCGGGCGATCCGGGATTGGTCCGGTTGCCATCGGCGGAGACGAAAGGAACCAGAGAATGGATGGAGAAGAAAAAAAAATGAATCAATTCCAGGAAGGCGCGCTACTTGTGCGATGAGAACTTTTTTCCTCGCCTCGCCTTGCCTTGCCAGTTCATTTCGAAAAATCACTGCTCATTGGCATACCCCCGAATATGTATGCAGGAGGTTCAGGTTCGTGTGTGAGACTGTCTACATGTGGATTCGGAAATGTGCGTTCGAAATGACGCGAGGAGCGAAGCGGACGGGAGAAAATGGACTCTGGTTGGAATTCTCTAAGGTTGAACTGGTCTGGGGCAATAATAACGGAGAATCAGTTCCCAGGGATATTGTGAGCCGGTTATCCGATGCATTTTGATCTTAACCGACTTTGAATGATCTGGCGATCTTTGTGATTCGAAAAGATTGGGAAGATATCGAGTTGTAGAAGAAATCTTAGTTTTAAATTATAATCCGAATTTAAAATCTGTAAATGAAATCTGAGTTTGAAATCTGAATCTGAAAGCCTGAATCCAAATCTGTAATCTGGATCTTTTAAAAATTATATTGAAAATTTCTGAAGGCTTGAAAAAAAAGGTCTCCAAAATAACATTTTTCGCCTTTGACCTCCCAGCCTCCAGTTCCTGAAGTGCCTCATTGGCAAGTAATTTAATTTATTCATCCATCAAAATTGCATGAATCAAATAATCACATTACTTTTGGTTCGCACTCGTAAGATTGTGAGCGGCCGCGAATCGGAGAAAGCAGATTTCTTATATTCTTTTGCTGCTCTGCCGTTTCCTTCTTTTTCCCGGCGGCAGGTCACAGCATTTCCTCACTTTACGCTTTCCGTGATTGGGGTTGGGGGGTGAGGTTTTTCATCCGAAAGCAGCCAGGAAAATCAGCAGCCTTTTGTGCATAATTCATAAGCGTCGAGCGAAAGCGAACCTGCCTTTGACTCGCTCGGTCGGGGTAACAGAAAGAGATCCTCTGTTATTGCTTTGATGTTTTTGTTTTTGCATATTTTGCGCCGTGGAAAATTCTTCCGCATTTTTGGCAGCGCGCTGCTTGCTTTCTTTCCGCAACAACCCGTGGTGCTATGTGGATGGCAGGCAGCCAGGCAGGAAGACAGGTTTCAGAAGATAAAAGCTGTATAGTTCTAGTGGAAGTTTTGTTTTCTATTTAAATCGCCTCATGAAATTCGCTCGGGGCCAGGATTATTGTGAATCAAATTATGATTGTCTTTCGCGCTTTTCTTTGCCTTCAGAGGGGCAAATGAGTTGAATCACCTTTAAATCAGAGTTTAGGAAAGAATTTGACGATCTCTAATGAAATTGATAATTAAAGTTCAATTTAAAGGCGTTTTCAAGAAAAATCATGTAAAACATCTATAAGGACCAATCAAATGCAATTGTAAAGGAACTCCTTTAACCGATTTTTGACGGTCGCCATGAAAGGTGGAAGGTTCTGGTACACAGCTTATTCAAGCCCGAATTTATTTTCAACTTTCGCCATGTAAGACAAAAAAAAAGTTACCGAACGCCATCCAAAAATTACAAGTTAATTTTTGACGGTCGCCATGTTAGGAAAAAAAGTTACTGGAAAAAAAAACCGAGCGTAGTAGAAAAAAAAAACTTTATTTTTGACGGTTGCCATGTTATTTTTTTTTTCCTTTATTAGTGACACTTTACACCTATGAGGCTATTCGTGAGGTTGCCTTTTAGTTAACTTTTTGTCTAACATGGCGACCGTCAAAAATAAAGTAATTTTTCTATTACGTTAAGTTTTTTTTTCCTTGTATGGTGACCGTCAGAAGTTAATTTTTAGTTTTTGCATTAAGATCATTAACTTTTGTTTTCCTGACATGGCGCCCGTAAAAAAATTAACTGTAATTTTTGGATTGTGTTCGATAATTTTGTTTTCTTGGAAAAAGGAATATTTTCACCAAATTTGATTTGTGTTTATCGAATAATTTCTTCAAAAAAAAAATTGTTCGTAACAACAAAGTTTGATATGACGATAAAAAAATATTAAAAAATAATTAAAAATGTTCACGACCTATGCCTTTTTTATTCTATTCTATTCTATTTTGTTTATTTATAGAGGATTTTAACCAACTTGGTCATTCGTCCTCTTAAAAGCTTTTTTTATTCTTTGAGTTTTCTCTGGAACTTTGATACGATATCCAAACCCTCACCAAACCCTGAAAAAAAGATCATTCCTCTCCGAATTCCATTGATAAAAATTTTCGCCGTGTCAATGACCGTCCACGTTCTCAAATTGTGCGACGGCTCTCCTCCGCCACAAAGAATGGTGAATGCATTTTGCAATTGTTTTTTTTATTGTTTGCTCTTTCCACTTGTTTATGTTACTCTTCTCTGCATTCCCGAAACGTTCGGCGTTTTCGTGAATCGACTCTACTGGAAAAAAAAACCTTCGAATGAGTACCAAACAACACACAAGTTAATAACTGCAGCCAGACTCCAACAACCGCGGTCCCGAGATTTTGAAATGTCCAATTTGTTGCCCGGTATTCTCTGTGTGCGTACGTATGTGTGTTGAAACGTAATTGGTAAAAACTGCATTCTTTGAGTAGCATAGGATAGGGATCAAGAATGGAGGCAAATTTTTGCGTTCCCTAGCACCACTTGCAACTCGCAACAACAATTCGGTGGCTGATGCGGTCTCCGAGGATATCTTATCTCTTCGTTTGAAGCATTGAAGAGTTTTTTTCTGAAATTCCTCTCTATACACAGCATCAATCTTTACAGATCGGGAAGGTACAGACACATATACCGAAACTGCCGCCGCCACCAGACAGTCGAGTATTTTGGAGAAATTGGGCAGATGAATAAACAGGTCATTTACCGTCTGGATTTTTGCGATTTTTTTTTTTCGTGAGAGAGGTGCATAATGGGGTGCATCTTTTGATGTATTATTCACAATTGTCTTTTTTTAAAAAAAAATTTCAACCTATTATGGTTTAATCTATTAATCAACCTATCAATATATCAATCTATTATAAGGTTGTCAGAATTTTTCCAATAAGTACCCGGGCAGGCAATAGCAGGCTATTTTATCTAAAGACCTGATAAAATCCGGGCATTTGATTTCAAATTCGTCAACCAAAAATTCTGACAATATCCGGGAAAATTTGGTCAAAACCCAGGAATTACTCAACACAAATCAAGAAGAATGTTTGAAAAAAAAAATGTTATACATCCTAACTGATCTGCATTAAATCGGAATTCAAGCTTTCACAAAACAATTTGTTTTTTTGATTTGGTAAATAAATTTAAAAAAAAACCGGGGCCTTTTTTTTAATTAAATCCGGCCAATCGGGCCAGACCGAACTTTTGTATTAAAGTTTAGTATTGAATATCCGGACAAAAACGGATGCAAAAGGCTAATCCGGCAACCTTAATCTATAAATCTATCAATCTGTCAATCTGTCAATCTGTCAATCTATCAATCTATCAATCTATCAATCTATCAATCTACCAATCTACCAACCTATCTATCTATCAATTTAAATATCAATCTGTCAATCTATCAATCTATCAATCTATCAATCTATCAATCTATCAATCTATCAATCTATCAATCTATCAATCTATCAATCTATCAATCTATTAATCAATCAATCTATCAATCTATCGATCTATCGATCTATCAACCTATCAATCTATCAATCTACCAATCTATCAATCTATCAATCTATCAATCTATCAATCTATCAATCTATCAATCTATCAATCTATCAATCTATCAATCTATCAATCTATCAATCTATCAATCTATCAATCTATCAATCTATCAATCTATCAATCTATCAATCTATCAATCTATCAATCTATCAATCTATCAATCTATCAATCTATCAATCTATCAATCTATCAATCCATCAATCTATCAATCTATCAATCTATCAATCTATCAATCTATCAATCTATCAATCTATCAATCTATCAATCTATCAATCTATCAATCTATCAATCTATCAATCTATCAATCTATCAATCTATCAATCTATCAATCTATCAATCTATCAATCTATCAATCTATCAATCTATCAATCTATCAATCAATCAATCTATCAATCTATCAATCTATCAATCTATCAATCTATCAATCTATCAATCTATCAATCTATCAATACACAATCTATCGATAATCTCAAATAAACAAAAAATAAACAAAAAAAACAATCTATCGATCTATCTATCTATCGATCTATCGATCTATCTATTTATCAGTCTGTCAATCTATTAATCTGTCAATCCATCAATCTGTCTATATCTATCAATTTTTGAGTGAAATTTTTTTTTAAAAAGTTTCTAAGAACGATTTGGATACATTCGATTTGGTACTTACTAACGTGATCTTCGATGAATCGACTTATTCAAATTTACCTGTAAAGAAAAGAAGAAAAAAAAACTGATATTAGAAATTTAAGTGTAGAACTCGTTGTAGAATTTCAATATTTAAAAACTGTTTATTATCAAATGTACACACCTATTAATTTGTGAAATGACGCAAATAAGACAATCAGTTGGAAATCGCGTGTTTTATAACCAAAATGTGCATAAGATCACTTAGTTTCAAAGTTTGATTCAAGAAAAAATAGAGCATTTTCTTAAATTCGACATCTTTTCTATCATCTACATGGTACAATTTCTCAAGCATTCTTTTGATGTTTTTACTTTTATTCTAAAAAACATTGTATTTAATAAATGAAATTCGGGTAGGTTTTTTAGGGATAGTTAATTTTTAAAAGCAACTTGATCAGTAAAATACAATCTAAATTGTAAAAATTTAATGAAGGTAACTGGACAGTGGGCAAAAGTTCAATGAAATTTGGACAAATTATCATTTATACGTTCCAATTTTAAAAATAGTTTTGATTTTTTCTGCTTTTGCTAATAGATCTCAAACAAGGGTCACAAAATTGGAGAAAAATTCAAAACACAAATACCAAAAAATCTTATGCCATTTTAGGTACTTGGAAATTATAAATTTTAGCCAGTCTATTAGGCACTTTTATGGCAACAGATTCTGACTAACACATCATATTATAAAATATTTCTGTATAAAAAAGAATAAGGTTCTGTTCTCCGTTATTACTTCAGATTCTTCAATTCATCATCAATTTAAGAAATACATGCAACGAATAAGTTTTGGATCCGAAAACTTTTTAGGCGTAAAGGTAATACTATACATTCTAAGGAATTCAATAGTGGATAGTTAACAGTAGATATTTTCTATTAATTTGTAACAATTTCAAAACGCGCTAACAGAAACCGACGCACAATGGTAAAAAAGTGTATAAACCGCGAAAAAATTCAATATATTCCCTCCTACATGAACCAAATCTCTAAAAAAATACTTTCCGTTAGTGAAAATGTCCGGAAATTCGATTGGACATAGTTAAAGACGCCGCACAAGCTTACGAACAGAGATATAGTGCCTTCTTAACTCCTAATTCTCCTATATTTGGTACATAATCCAGAAAATATCTAACTGGTACTAGAAAATTATGAAAAAATAGGCCTATCAAGTGTGTTTTTTTTTTCGAGGAATCGAATGAATGCTGTCTGAGCCACCACACGATTTGAAAAATGGAGTTATTGCTGATTTTACCCTCGATTCTTCTATGTTTTTCAATTAATTAGGTATAAAAATGTGAGTTATGTTGCTAGTGATTTTTCGTTATGAAATTCCAAAGTTCTTTCCGGTTTACCGGTTTTTTCCGGTTAAAAATAATGATTTTCTTGGTATTTATTATACTCGTTTTTGAATTTAAAATCAAGGTAAATGTAAAAGAAATTAATGTAAAATGTCTAGCAACAAATACTTCGACGTTTTTCAACACGTAGTCGCATTCAATTTTTAGAACAAATCCAACGAAGTTGTTTTGCTCCACAATTTCAACAATTTCGCAAGAACAACATCAGCTGACTCGATTTTCAAATTTTCACTGTTTCATTGAGGTTCTTTTTAGCCACTATGAATATCTCAGTTGTTCTAGAATTTGTACAGAGTTAAAAAAAATGGTACAGTTTAATATGTAGAAAAAACATCGGAACATGATATTACATCGTCTTGTCAACTTGAATTGGAATTTGTCTTACAAAACTTAAAATCATCAGATTGCAGGGAAATATTTAGTTATTTTCTTTGCACATACATCTTTATAAAAATCCAAAAACATGTTCTAGAAAAAAAAACTTGTTTTCATACAAAACATTAAATAACTTCAATAGTGCCCTAGTCAATTGAACTTAAGATTCGTGAAAATAATAAAAATCGTTAATTAGACAGGACTGAACTAGAGACTTTAGAATTCGACAGGATTTTTAAAATAAGACATATATTTCAGCTAAGGAAACTTTAAGCAAAAATTTAACGTTGCACTATGGGGTTTGAGGCGGCAAAAAGTCAAAAACTGAACTTTATCGGATCGCTTTTTTTATTTTTACTAGTTATTAATTTAATATTTGACTAAGATATTCCCAGTTTTTCGACTTATTATCTTGAATACTGAACGCACCACAGACAACAGACATTCAAAAATTGATAAATTTTGATGATGAAGAAAAAAATTTAAATCACAAATATTTCTATGGCAAACATTTTTTTCTTAAATTTAAAGTACACCATATGAAAGCTTATATTAAAAGCTATCATTTGAACCATTCGAAATTTTTACACACTTAATTAATCTATGATAAAAATGAGTAAATAATTATTTTTTCAAAAGTCAAAAACCCTAGAGTAAGCTTGCCAGATTGCCCGGTTTTATCCGGGTTTGCCCGGATATTTGATGCAAAATATCGATAAAGTCCGGTCCGGCCCGGTTGCCCGGATAACGTGAAAAAAGTCCGGATATTGCCCGGATTTTTTCACAATTTTCACAAAGAAACCAAAAAAAAAAAACAAAGTTTTAGAGTCATTTTCGGCAAAATCGATTAACGGTATGGAAATTTTCAACGGTTGTTTCAAATAATTTCGCTGATTTACTTTAAATAAACCTTTAAATATTTAAGTGTTCCAACAAGTTTTTGGAAGTCTGCAATTACATTAATAAAATATTAATTTTAATTTTCCTTGCATTTTTTCTTTGCTTTTATGTTTAATTACATCAAAATTTTGCCCGGTTTTTGCCCGGTTTTTGGATTTGAAAAATTGAAATCCATGCCCGGACTTTGCCAGGTTTTTTTTGGAAAAATGCCCGGAATTGCTAGGCCCGGATGGGAGTGGAAAAAATTCTGGCAACCTTACCCTAAAGCCTTGCCAAAAAAAAACCCCGCATTTCCCCATACTCTTTTCACTATCAAGATCTAGTTTAACACGTTCGTCGCCACGGCACCCATATTCGGGTGACGGGTGTATTTCCTGGGGGGCTCCGTCACATCAAAAAGCGTGTGACACTCTCTTTCTTGAGTTTACCGCTCAGCTTCGCCACACGTTTCAAATACGGGAGTTCTCCCACTTTGCTTTCTCTCTCGCCCGGCTAGTAAAACTACCAAAATGAACGTGGCGACGAACGTGTTAAAGCCCTAAAAATACTATGAAAGAGATTCCAGGCACCTTAAAGCACCCTTTTTTGAGTTATAGTCAAATAAAGCTACAAATATCATGCAAATGAGTAATTTTTACCCATTAATGAGTATAAATTCAACAAAGTTGATGTTGGTTTGTCAAAAAAAATGTTTCTCACGATTGATCAATCATTTCACACATTTGTCTCTTGAATTTCATGAAGTGTCTTGATGTTATTTATCATTTAATGATCAATTAGTCCAAAACCCGGTTTTAAAAGAAACAAAAAGTAGGGTCAAAAATAAAACCAAGCATTGTACTTTAAAAGTTATCTATACAAAATTTTTGTTAGGATTTATTTAAAGTTAGTTAAAACAGTAATTTTCATTCAAAATTTTCAAAAATAGCAAAATAGTCTAAAACACCTAATCATACTTATTGCCGCCTCATTGTATGGAACTGCACCATAGTGCACCTTAGGAGCCAGAAAATAGAAACAAAATTATTATCAAAATTATTATTCTGTATAAACCCGAATTAATACTTATTACATAAAACTCAGGGGACAGAAATGCAATAAATGATAAAAATTTCATAGAAGTTTAAATAAATATTTTTTTTTATTCAGAAAAAAATACCCTAGGTTTGTTCAAGTATCGAGTCAGAAAACAAAATTCAGATGTACAATCATACAGGGTAGCCAGCGAGTTTCCATTTTCAAATTCCCGTTTTTTTTCCCGGTTTTTCCTTATGAGATATTATGTTTTTCATGGTACCTTTTACAAGATTTATTGACCGAACAAATGGACGTTTTATGATATTTGTTTGTGAAAGTATGTGAAAACTGAAAATTTTCAGTGAATCAATTTTGAAATTCGAAAGTTATTTACAACTTTAAAAATAGCGGTGAAACTTGAATTTTTAGACGTCATCTTGAAATCTTGAAGCACCGCATTTTATCATTTTAAAATCACATTATGATATCATGTGGTATATCAAAGTTGGTGTTCAAATTATCTGCCAGATTTGAAAGTTCGTTAAACTAATCAGAATCGAAACTTACACTTGTCAATAAAATAACTTTGGGTTCAAAGGTTTAAAAAATCTATAAAATTATTGTGACTTAAATATATTTTCCAATACATTTAAGGTAAGATTTTTTTCGTGAAAATTTTCAAACAATATTTGAAATGAAAATATTTTGTCATTTTTAAACTGCGGGGAGAATTAACCAAGTTTAAGGTTTAGTATTGAAAATTTTTCTTCGAAAAATCATGTTAGATTTGTAAGAATTGGACGCAAAAATAACAGAGGTTTATTGTCTTCATTTCCTCCATAACTCTTAAAGAGACGAAAAGCCCATAATGATGTCTTGAAATGAAAGCTGCATCATCAAAAGGGCAGGAAAATGATATATTTGGCCGAATATTTGATGACACAGGTGATACTTTTTTAGATTTCTCATGTAGAAGTTTACTATATTTTAATTCAAAACTTGGGAAAATTTCAATGCTATCATTTGATTTCACTTGGGAAGTGAAAAAACTATAAATGTGCATTTCAAAAGGGGTTCATCAATCTCAAAAATCTCAAAATAAAAATTTAATAAAAAAATGTAAAAAATCGCCAGAATGGATCAAAATTAAAAATTTTCAAGTCTTTCTAATCAAACAATCAATCAAAATTTTTCAATAATACTGATATATCAGTATATTCAGATACATATACAAGCTTATTTAGTGCTGTTAATGTATTTTACTTTTAAACTCAGACTTGAAAAGTTGAACTCAAATTCTGAAATATCAATGGTATTGAAATTTTGCTTCTTAAAAATCGATATTAGTATCAACGTTAATTGCCTATTTGAACTTTGAGTTTAAATTTTGAAATCCAATCCTAAGGTTTAAACTTAGAAATTTAGATTATTAAGAATCTTAAGTTTAGTTATATTTTTACATTTTGAAATTTCATTTTGAGGCCGATTTCAAAACTTGGAATCTCAAATTTATACCAGAATATTTTAAAAATTCATCTGAATTTTCAGTTCAACTTCTGACGGAATTCTTAATTCTGAGTTCTGAATGAAATCTATATTCAGAATCTAAATTTGAAAAATCATACTGAGCCTGAATTTTTAATCAAATTTCTTTTCCACAATTTGAATTTCGAACAATTCTGGATTTAATTTCTAACATTCGGTGGAAAAGCGAACATTGAAGAAAAGAAACACGCATAAACTATTCCCATTTCGTATTTTCACCAAAGAACTGTAATTAACGTCTGTGTCAAATTTTTTAATAAAAATCACTCTTCATTATCTCCAACCTTTTCTATACGTAGGATTTATATAGAAAAGTGATTGGCACTGCATAAGGTTTTTTTCCCGGTTCTAATGTCAAATTCCAGGTTATTTCCCGGTTTTCCCGATACTATTTTCAATTCCCGGTTTTCCCGGTTTGCTGGCCACCCTGTATCAGCAAAAAAAAATCAGATAATGTCTCAATAATTTTATTTGATTTATTTATAAATGGAGGGTGTCTTGTGAAAAAGTGGTGTCTTGAAGTTGGAAATAGATTTAATCATGAATTCAAATGTAAATTCATAATTAAATTAAATTTTTTTAGTTACTTTTAACTTAAGAAAATAGAACATTGCAAATTTTCTTTATAATTTTGTCAAAATTCCCGTATTTTGCAGATATGGTAAAAATTGACTAAAGTTCTACAACTTTTTCCGGAAGCCAAAATTACGCGTTTCATTCAAGAAAGTTGATCATTGATTAAAAATCATTTTTTTTTTTCAAAATCTTTTTGATGTGCACAGGGCCGGATTAAGCCAACGGGGGGCCCGGGGCAATTTTTCTCGGGGGTCCCTATGATTCGATTTTGTTTTTCAAATGCTATCACAAAGAATACAAAACATTTTAAACGTGGAAATGAACTGAAGATGAGTTCAGTATACTGTCTTCAAATAGCCATGTTGTCTGCGTAGAAGATAGTTTCTGATATCTTCAAATAAAAATTGTTAATCAGTCACTTGCAAACAATGCGGAATTTCTCAAAATGAAAGGTCTGATTTTAGCTGCAAAATGCAATTTAATTCTTTTTTTTTAATACCCTAGTTGAAACTCTCTGATTCTGAAAAATAACCGGATAGAAATTTCAAATGATTGATCGTCTGGTTTGTGCTTCATCGAGTAATATTGCCCTATTGAAAATTGAGAAGTAACATGAAGATTTGAAACATAGAATACAAAACTCATAAAAATAAACAAAATAATAAAATTAAAATTCTATAGAGATACAGATAAAAGAGTTTAAGAATTCACAACTTAAAATCAGGTTATATTCAGAACCACCATCGAGTGTCTCAAATTTAAATCATAACTTTAAATCAAGTGTTGAGAAACAAAATATGAATTAAATAACAAAAAATGATAAATTGAAAGTTACACTCAGAGCAAACAGAAAAAAAACATTTTCATGAGATGCTTAAGAATATGATTCTCATCAGATAAAAAAAAAGCTATCAAATAGTTATTCTAAATGTGACAAAAGTTTCATTTGATGCCCTAAAAGTGCAAAAATGATCGATTGAAAAAAAATCAGAACAGAGAATAAATATTTAAAACATAGAATCAGTTATCACTGAAAAAGTCAGATAAGGAATCCATGATAATTTGAAAATAATCATTTGGAAAATGATACGCTGAACTCAGGATAATTACTTAAATACAAATTTCAAGTCTAAGACAGAAATTGGGATGAAAATTTAATAAAGAAACTTTGTACTGTCAATTGGTCCAATTGAAGCAATTACAGTTTTTTCAAGATTTTATTTTCAAAAATTGGGAGAGGAAAGGGTTAAGAATCTTAAAACAACGGATATTTCAATAACGATGATTGTTATAATAGTACCGGATACTTCCCACGTAAAATACATAAATGTTTAGCATAAAGTTTCTTTGTTCTCTCTTAGTACTGTGAGCCATTTTTGGCGAAATTAGCTACTATTTTAGTGCAGTAACCTTTACTTGGAAAGTTAACGTAATATTAAACATTATTATTGTGCAAGACGTTTGTATGTAATGAAAATGCGAAAATGTTTTTATTCATTCTACCTGTTCTGTACGGAATATCCTGACTGACATGTTTCGTTGAAAAAATGAAAATTTAGGTGTTTTGCCTCAAATTCTTCTAATAATTTCATTTTTTTTTTTTTTGATTTTGGTTTACATTATTTTTGTCTAGATTAGAGTTGAAAATTTTGAGAATCATTACCAAGATTTTGATTTTCTCAGCCCGCAAAATGCGGGAGAACTCCTTAACTAATGTAAGAGAAAAACTATTCTAGATATTATTTCACGGGGCCACTTGTCATATTTCAAGTTTTCATTCCGATTTTCTAGTTTTGATTTCTTTTCATAGATTTGAAGAAATTGAAGTAGTATGATGAAATAAAGGTAAAAACTTTTTTTCCCTCGGGGGGCCCCCCTAAGCCGGGGGTCCGGGGCAATTGCCCCTTTTGCCCCCCCCCCTTTGATCCGGCCTTGGATGTGCACTATTTTATCCAATGACTTTTTAAACATTATCAAAAGCTATCTCGAAAACATGAACTGACAGAAAAAAAAAACTATTTTCATGGTTGAAAGTACTCTGAAGCAATATAAAATTAGCTTTTGAAACTTTTGCAAAAATTGAATTTTGTTGCCTTGTGAAATCAAATTCAATTTGGTAACTACAAGCATGAAGATTATTCTATTCTAATTGTGTTCAGTGATCCAATTCATAGTTATAATATTTTTTTTTAATATCAAATTCTTCCAGCTATTTTTATAAAGAACTGATAAATTTATCCTCGAAATTAAGGATAAATACTTTTTACATTGCACAAGCATATTGAAAAAGTTTATGTTAAAAAATTGGATTTGAAATTTGATCAGCTATAAGTATATTTATATTCTATATATGCTATATAGAATATATGCTATAAGTATATGAATATTCAAAAACAAAAGAGTCACTTTGTTTTTATAACTGAAAAGTTGGGAATTGCAAAGCAGACTTTAAAATTTGGTAAATTTACTTGAAAATCAATGCTGGATATGCTCCCTAGAAAAGAATATCACATGAATCAGAGACGTCAAAAATTAACCAATATTTCTTATTTGCACTTACGTTCACGACAGGCTTACAATTTATAATATAAAGCATAATTTTTGTCTTCTTGATAAGGCATTTCATGAGCATCCAGAAAAATGTGTGCCACAAACCGAACAATAATAGAACATCATACCCATTGAAGTCATTAAACTTGCAAAAGAAAATGACCGCAAATTCCTCGGCGACTTTTCCACCGAACGCCTCTAAATAACAATGTAAATCTATTTGTTCAATTAATATTTTATGAACGGGAGGCCCATATTATTAACGACCGGCCGACGAAGTGGGTTTGCGCTTCAAGCTGTACTTTACGTTCAGCGTACAGACGTCCATAAGTTTTAAAACTAGCGTTGTACTACTATACTCTAGTAGGTAGTATAGAGTGTAGAGCTGCGTTTCATTGAAGAAAGGCAAACCGCACCAGGCCCAACCGGCTGTCCGTTATTGAGCTGCATTCCTAGAAATCATAATCCGTCGCGCTTTGCCGGCCTCTCCCTTTACCTCCGTTGAGCCTTTCTCTCCTTCAATCCCGGATCGGAGCAGACCTATAACACATGTTTGGTACTACGAATGGCTAGCTGCCCAGTCTGGATCCCCGTCAAGAAAATGCATTCATTCACGCGGTATCCCTCAATTGTACGGAAAGTAGGTCACCGTCTGGCTGGCCAGTTGCCCAAACTATGCCTACATGTGCACGGGTAATCAGCATATTTTGTATGAAATTTTTTCAAAAATGTTGTAAAAATTTGGTTCAAGGATTTAAACAAAAAAAATTCAATGATACGATAAAAACATAAACTTTTATACCTAATAAAAATGGATTTTTTAGTTTTAGCTTCCAGTGATCAAGAAGGGTTTATGCACCGGTCGGTCAACACTATTAGGTGGTGTTTCATTGAGAAAATTGTGTCGCCGGAGGTTATTTGCTGAGACAAGTAGGGAGTGGGAACTAGCTAGTGATAGCACTAGGACAGGGATGAGCAACCCGCGGCCCGCGGGCCGCATGTGGCCCGCGAGACCCTTTTATGCGGCCCGCGAAGCTTTTTTCAAATGTTCATGCCTTAACATTTTTCTACAATGGATTGTTGGGAAAATTTACATGACTTCAATCAAATATGCACTTATCTGCATTTTCCCAACAATCATTCAGATTGTTAACCTTTGCTCTAGCATTTTAAGCATTTATTATGTTCTGTTCAAGGCATAAATACAAATTTTTTTTTGGCATAATGTAATGTTGGAGTTTTTTTTTATTCGGGATACATTTCTCCTTATTATTTAACTCCGACCACTTTGAAAATCAAAATCCATTAGAGTGAGGAAGAGCTGCTGAAAATCGGAGGATACACATGATCAAAGGAATTTCGAAGCCCGTTAGTGGAGTCATTATTTTCGTTTCTATCAAAAATAAAGTTGTATGATAAAAAATAGGCTCTGCAGAGATTGTTTTTCAAATTATTCTATCTAATTCGGTGAAAAGGCTTGTTCTGTTATTATTCAAATACTGGCAAAAAAAATTAAACCAAAACCTTGTGAAATATTTTTTATTTCAGTATATTGACGAAAATTACGAAAGATTATAAATAAAACCTGAGTGAACGTTTTTCGATTTTTTATCAACTTGAATTAGCTGGCATCAAAGTTATCCCAATGATATCTGAATAAGATCAAAAATTATAAAAATCTGAACTAGAATTAGGAATGTAGTTTTGAAGATAGTTGCTAAAATATGTGAAATTGAGCATTTTTATGTGATTTCGGCAACCTTGCTCAAATTCAATTTAAAAAAAAGGGGTGTTCACCATTTGAGGAAAAAAATCTAAGCTTTGAGGACCTTAATCATAAGGACAATTGTGAAAAAATCCCAGAAAGTCATCGATTTTAACAAGAATGTTGTAAGAACGAACGAAAGGAAATTACAAACTGACAAAGAATTAGCGATGTACCTTTTCAATATCGGATATTTGAAAAGTCGTGTTGAAATTCTGATGATAAACACGTGAGTTGTCAAAAACGACGCGAAGCTCTGCTAATTATTAAAAAAAAAATTAAGTGCGGCCCGCCGACAAGATTTCAAATTTAAATTGGCCCGTTGGTTCAAAAGGTTGCTCACCCCTGCACTAGGAGGTGTTCAATGGGGAGCACCGATTCATCGACTAAACGTCGGTCAAATCACCCCCGCCTTTCCAGAAACAGAAACCCTCACCATACACTATAATGATAGTCGAGAGTCGACCGAAGCGTCGTCGTCGTTCAATAATCAGTATGGATAGTCGGTATTCAAGCCATACCTACTCACATCATAAATCGGCTGTTGAAGCCAAAGACCGAACAGATTGGACGGGTTTGTTTGGGTACAGGGTGGAAAAAAATGGAGGAGAAGCTGGGGAAAGGGCCACAAAACATGAATGAAATTGCTTTATTCATTGAGCTCATTCAAAACGTTTTTTTTTTCGTGCTGCTTCTCAACTCTTTTACCCTGCTACTTACTTTTGCTGTTCGTCGTCGGTGAGCTGCCTGCCATTTTTCATTCCGAAAGAGGTTTGTAAACGTTGCGTTGTGGGATTTTGATTTTCGATTTTTTTTTTTGCCTTCTTTGCTTGTCCAGAGTGCAGTTTGTCGGTTAATAATTGAACCAAAAGGAGAAGGAATTCGTTCAAGAAATCCGCGTCCCGTTGCTTGTACTTTGGGTGCGAGAAATTTTATGGATACAACTTTATGGAAAATTGCTTATTTTGGAGAAGAAATTTTGAACTCCTAGTATAAAAACATATTTGTAATTCTTTCTTGTAAAATAATTGTTTTCTATTTAGAAAAGAAACATGTAAATTTTAAAATAATTATTTTCGAACCTTTTCCACGTGACGCTTGAAAATGTTCAGTAACACCATAAAAATGATAATTTTGATTACCATCTTTCTCAAACTGTCAGATATATAGGTATTTTCTTTTCATCATAATGGAAAGGGTTAAGTCCCTGGACAATATTAGAAGAATCACGAAAAAAGTGGAACCAAGATAAGGGACCGAAGAATCCCAAAATTTTCTTCAATCAATTCGTTCAACAGATAATAAAGTTCGATTGACGCAACGTGTCAGATCAGAGTGAGGAACGCGACGCGCAGCGGAAATAGTAAGCGCGATAAGGCCGGACTTCTGCTGGACCGGAAGTCGGAATGGATTGTTTATTTTGGAGGGTCGTTGACACTTGTGATGCTACTGATACTGTGTTGCTGTAGACTCATTCCTGACAGTTGTTTGAAAAACGAAATAATCTAAACTGTTCGATCTGAATATCGTTCGATCGTTCTCTATTTCACCTTTGAATAGATACACAGCGCCATCTTCATAGATTTGAGATTTATCGATTTATAATGTCTATTTTTTAGTCTCCCAATAACCGACAAACCTCCCCGGGGGCAGAGAAAAAATTCAAATGGGCCGAACTGTAAACATTAGAAACGCTCTGCCAGGGATCGATGGAGTGCTGTGTGTTTTTCTACCCATTTGGGGACTGATTAGCACCGAGGCTCTAATGAAAGTGCATATGCCCGCGTACAAATTTGTTATGCACCAGTGGTAATTTGATGGGATTTGTGAAAGTTGATGGGTGGCGCGCGGTTCCGGGTTCAAAGCTTCGTCGTGGGGTACTTCAGCCTTTCAGCTTCAACCCCGGAGCGAAGATGCGCTTTGATGTTTGGTGTTGATTTGTTATATGGAATATTATTCCGAAAAGAGATAAACACTATACTATACTATACTATACTATACTATACTACAGGGTTACTGATAATCGCTTCGTTTGCTTCAAAATTTCCAATCGTTACGACGCAACCACAGTAACGACGCTGTTAAGCATCGACTCGCAAACGAATCAAAACATACTACATAAGAACGCCGTCTTAGTGAACCATGTAACTATGGATTTTCGTTCTGTTTGTGTTGCCTAGCGTTCCTTGTTAATTTTCTCCTTCCGATTTTTAATCATTGTTTACTCCAGCAATCATTCGCTTCGCTACTGAATGAATTTGTTTGCGAGTTAATTCGGCACGAGTTGATGACGATACTGTTGATTCATGCCCAAAATCAGACCTTTAAGGAAAAATGCTACTAGGGATCAATTCCTGGGATAAAGACTAAGACCGATATATTATAAAATAATTAACCCACCTTGAGAGGAAAATAAGGCAATTTTGGCATAAATTTGGTTTTTGGGCATCTCTTGCGTTCCAAGAATTAACTCGTTTTCCTTCATGAAGCGTTCGCGGCGAAGCATGATCGTCAGCGAGTCGAATAGATGTCGAAGAATTCGACGCCGTCTACGCGCAATATTTTCATTAGAAGCGAATGATGATTGTTTGATGGTAACCGATAGTAACTCAGAAAATAACGGATCGCTAAAAAGGGGAAGAAAAACAAATTAGGTTTGCGTCGTTCGATGCTGAAAAGCGTCGTTTCTAAAGAAAATAGACTTTCTATGTTGAGGAGTAAACTCGTTGGTGACTAGGATCGGGGTGAAAAACCATTCTGAGCGAAGATCAGCAACCTTGCTATACTATACTATACTATACTATACTATACTATACTATACTATACTATACTATACTATACTATACTATACTATACTATACTATACTATACTATACTATACTATACTATACTATAATATACTATACTATACTATACTATACTATACTATACTATACTATACTATACTATACTATACTATACTATACTATACTATACTATACTATACTATACTATACTATACTATACTATACTATACTATACTATACTATACTATACTATACTATACTATACTATACTATACTATACTATACTATACTATACTATACTATACTATACTATACTATACTATACTATACTATACTATACTATACTATACTATACTATACTATACTATACTATACTATACTATACTATACTATACTATACTATACTATACTATACTATACTATACTATACTATACTATACTATACTATACTATACTATACTATACTATACTATACTATACTATACTATACTATACTATACTATACTATACTATACTATACTATACTATACTATACTATACTATACTATACTATACTATACTATACTATACTATACTATACTATACTATACTATACTATACTATACTATACTATACTATACTATACTATACTATACTATACTATACTATACTATACTATACTATACTATACTATACTATACTATACTATACTATACTATACTATACTATACTATACTATACTATACTATACTATACTATACTATACTATACTATACTATACTATACTATACTATACTATACTATACTATACTATACTATACTATACTATACTATACTATACTATACTATACTATACTATACTATACTATACTATACTATACTATACTATACTATACTATACTATACTATACTATACTATACTATACTATACTATACTATACTATACTATACTATACTATACTATACTATACTATACTATACTATACTATACTATACTATACTATACTATACTATACTATACTATACTATACTATACTATACTATACTATACTATACTATACTATACTATACTATACTATACTATACTATACTATACTATACTATACTATACTATACTATACTATACTATACTATACTATACTATACTATACTATACTATACTATACTATACTATACTATACTATACTATACTATACTATACTATACTATACTATACTATACTATACTATACTATACTATACTATACTATACTATACTATACTATACTATACTATACTATACTATACTATACTATACTATACTATACTATACTATACTATACTATACTATACTATACTATACTATACTATACTATACTATACTATACTATACTATACTATACTATACTATACTATACTATACTATACTATACTATACTATACTATACTATACTATACTATACTATACTATACTATACTATACTATACTATACTATACTATACTATACTATACTATACTATACTATACTATACTATACTATACTATACTATACTATACTATACTATACTATACTATACTATACTATACTATACTATACTATACTATACTATACTATACTATACTATACTATACTATACTATACTATACTATACTATACTATACTATACTATACTATACTATACTATACTATACTATACTATACTATACTATACTATACTATACTATACTATACTATACTATACTATACTATACTATACTATACTATACTATACTATACTATACTATACTATACTATACTATACTATACTATACTATACTATACTATACTATACTGCTCTGCGAAGTAGTTCCACCTCCCCGTGGTGCAGAGTGGAAACGTGTCTGCTTTATGCTGATGTACGGCCGAGAGAACTACAACCCCCCCCCCCCCCCCCCCCCCCCCCCCCCCCTCCCCCTTATGAAGACCCTCGCTATCGAATTTTGATCACGGCAATGGAATTATTATCGGAAACCGACTCCATTGGTGAAGGTGTAAAGCTTCACCGTGCCGATGTACCTGGAAGGCTGGCGGGTCGTTAAGTCACGCCAGTCTCTAACGGTTGCCTGTGGGGCACCGGGACACACCCCACAGTATCCCAGTCCTTGCTGCGCTAAGCAGGTCACTGGCGCAGTGGACCGTTCGTTACCTAGCTACTCGTGGAATTCAAAATGAGAAAAAATTCAAAAGAAACAAAAAGAGACGGAACGGATGAAGGCGAGAGCCCGAATCCGTTCGGCGGGAGTGGCCTTAGGCGTTCGCCGGTTAGGCAATCTGCCAACCCGGTGGACCCGACGGCGAAGTCGGTGGAAACGCCGAGCGAGGTTCAAGCGGACCCGTACGAGGAAGTACAGGAAACGCTGAAGGACCTACTGAGCTCCCCGGAACTTCAAGATCCGGAAGCTCCAGTAGAGTTTGTCACGGTCACGCTGACCTTATGGAATGTGTGAAGGGGAAGTCCAACATCCACAAGGAAATACGCGAGAAGCTACCCAGGGTGATGCAGCTTTTCATCGCAGCCAACAAAGCTGTGGTGGAACGTCTTGCGGAGCCCGAGGCCAGACCAAAGGAGCGAGGGCCGGCAGAGACCCCTCTGAGGGCGGACACCATCTACCCGAAGAAGGCGGCCCAAACTGAGGGCGGCCTTACGTTTGCGAGCAACAGTAAACGTGAGAGAGGGTCTTCTGGGGAGCTCAGACCCGGTGACCCTAAGAAAAGAGCGAAGGATCCGTCTGTCCGGCAGGATCCTGCGGCCAGCGCTTCCAAGCGGGTGGAAGGCCCTGCAGAAAAGGCAGGTGAACCGACGAGCGCGAATACTGGATGGTAAACGGTATCGCGCAGAAGGGGAAGGCTCAAGGGTACGGAGACGGGAAAAGCCAAACCCCGACCCCAACGACGCAAACGTCGCATCAGGGAGAGGGGAGAGGTGATTGTCGTCAAAGCACCTAAGGGCACGTACGCAGGTGTCTTGCGACAGATGCGTACGAACGAGGACCTCGCCGATCTAGGCGAAAAAGTTCGGAGGATCCGTCGAACACGCACCGGCGAGATGATCCTCGAACTAAAGCGTGGTGCTGGAAACTCAAGCGGGACCCTTACGGCTAAGGCAGCCGAAGCCCTTGGCGACAAGGCTGAGGTGCGTGCCCTCTGTAAGGAAGTGACCATCCGGGTTAAAAACCTGGATGAAGTCACGACGGAAGATGAACTGCGGGTGGCACTGGTCGAGCAGTGCAAAATCCGCTCAGACCAGATGTCGGTTCGTCTGCGGAATGGCCCCCCCAGATCTGGCATGCAGATTGGGCTGGTCAAACTTCCGGTTGCAGCAGCAAACGCCGCACTCAGGTGTGGGCGGCTAAAGGTGGGATAATCTATCTGTCAGATATCCATCCCCCAGCAACCGGACATGTGCTTGTTGAACGGTCACAAGTCGTTCGACTGCACTGGGCCAGACAGAAGCGGCATATGCTGGCGCTGCAGCGAAACCGGCCACAAGTCGGCTAACTGCAAGAAGCCTGCTAAATGCCCTGTCTGCGCTGGAGACCACGCTGCTGGCAACCCTAGGTGCCCCGCCTACAAAAAGGCGCAGGCGGTACCACCCCGGGCGCCAAGAGCATAGAGGTCGTCCAACTTAACCTCAACCACTGCTACACAGCACACCAGCTGTTGCGGCAGATGACAGTTAAGGAAAAGTTGGACATCGCGCTAGTGGCAGACCCATATCGCAGAGCTGCGAATGGCACTAATTGGGCGACCGATGATGCCAAACTGGCCGCGATATGGGTAACAGGTAGTTTCCCCATACAAGAAGTGGTGGCGACGGAAAACGAAGGCATGGTGGTGGCCAAAGTTAACGGGATCTACTTCTGTAGCTGCTATGCTCCCCCAAGATGGTCCTTGGAGAGGTTCGGCACTATGGTTGACAAGATGGTAGAGGTGCTAACGGGGAAAAGCCCCATCGTTATTGCTGGCGACTTTAACGCGTGGGTTGATGATTGGGGTAGCCGCCTCACAAACCCCAGAGGTCAAATACTTTTAAAAGCCCTGGCGAAGCTTAATGTGGATCTGGCCAACGTAGGGAACACCAGTACCTACCAGGGTTGGAACGGGAGAGAGTCAACCATAGATGTCACCTTCGGCAGCCCGGGGTTGGTATGCAATTGGATGGTGAGCGAGGCCTACACGAATAGCGATCACTTCGCGATTCGCTATCGGCTAGGCTCAAGTACGCGGACAGGTAGACGCGAGTCTCGTACAGGGGAACGCCTCTAGAAGACAACGCAGTTCGACCAGAACGTCTTTGTCGAAGCGTTGCACTGGGAGAGGAACCTGGACAACCTGTCCGCGGAAGAACTGACGAGGGTCCTAGCTCGCGCTTGCGATGCTGCGATGACGAGAAGGGCCAAGCATAAAAACACTAGGTCACCCGTTTTGTTTACGTTTCTCCTCGTATGTCTCTGACGTTTAACATGGTTAATTCTATACACTCAAGTTTTGTTCTAATCAATCCTATAACTACACGCTCAATATTACATTATCACAAATAACAAATTAAAATGATACAACTATACTATACTATACTATGCTACGTTTATAAGTGCTAAATTACCTGTTTTCTGTAGCAAGTCCTTCAAATTTTACTTACTTTACTATTTGGTAGATTCATGAAAAGTTTAGCTAATTATCGTCAGCCACATTAAGTATTAAATACCATATTAATCATTGTTTTCTTCTTAAATTTCTCCAGTAAATCAGTAAATCCAGGCGCGATTAGTCAACGGAAAACTTCTAGCTGTAAGTCTGCCAGATCTTGCGCACGATTTGATTCTGTTCATTTTTTCGGTTGGTATCTTTTCTACTTTATTGACATGAATTCCAGTCAGTATTATTATTTCCTGGACGAACCAGACAGCTCATCATCTAGAAACGTTGGGAGGAGGATGTAACCCCAACCTCCCCCCATAAGGTTCCAACAATGTCAAGCAAAATCTTCTTCTCAACACTTGAAATTTTAAGTTTTTATCAAATTTCAAAAATGAATCAAAAGTAACAATCTCAACACACAACTAAGGCCAAAACCCCGGAATCTTACCCCAGGTCCACAATTCTACTACAGTTTTTCAAAAATTCCTCACTTGTCGATAGATATTTAAAGACTGAACTTGAAAAACGCTATCAAAAGTTATTCACTAAAGAAGTAGGTGCATGGATTTTGGGTGCAGTTCTTAGTTCTCTATTCGAATAATAAGATTAGACTCACTAAGCTTGCCAGATTGCCCGGATTTTGGCCGAATGTTTTTACTTTATTTGCAAAATCAAAGAAAAATTCAAATTGCGTGATCGCATTTATGTAATTTGCATCCAAAACAATGTTTTTATCCAAATAAACAGGCCGATGTGTTTTGATGGGAAAAAAATTTCGACTTCTAAAGTTTAATTGAAGAATTCCCAAATTGACCTGGGTATAGCCCTAATTTTGGGTTGTAAACTTTGAAACCGAAAATAGCCTGCGTGCGAAAAAATATCTGGTAATCTACTGTTTGAATTTTCCGATGTTCTAGTTAAAAAAAAAATCAAAATTTGTTAGCTGTGATCGGATTCTGGAATCTGTATCCAGTTTATTATTTTTTACTTTAAATTCGGTTCATCATTGGAACAAAATCCTGATTCGAATCTTGGTTTTGCATTTAAAAATTAAGATTAGATTCATTTCCCATGGACCAAATTCAGCATACCGGAATAAAGAAAGAAAATATTTAATATTATGAACCATTTGTTAAATGTGAATGTGAAATTTTCGCTCTTTATTCTTATGCACAATTAAAACTTAAACAAGTTCCAAAACGGTGATCTGAGTATCATTATTCGAAATATTCATTAAGATTCACTAGTTGAATTACGAATAAAAAATTGAAGAATAGAATATAGAAAATCAAAGATTAATAATTTAAATAAGAAATTTCTGAAGGATGAAATATCAGCTGTACTTGTTCTTTAAAACCCTCTAGAATTGTTTTTATTTCGATTCTCTCGGTGTTCACCGCGGAAAATTCATCATGGCGGGGAAATCAGAATAAAAACAGTTTTATTCGGTTTTAAGGAAGGAGTCCTACTGGAATTTCATCTGTCAACAATTCCCTATCGATTCCACTATGTCACAAAACGTAGTTTTGTCGCGTTATTGAGTTATTGACGAAATAAGATTTGTCACGTTCATTTTCACATAAAGTGCAAATGGGCCTTAATATAAAAGAACTTAACCCGAAAAATGAGGACTCTTATTATAACTTTTGTTACAATTCTTTACGTAGATATACATTTTTAAAGCAAAAATGTTATACGAGAAATTCTGTCACGGCCCTGAGGTGTACATATAGTTTTCAGACACTTGTCTATCAGAGAATATTGGAGAAAATTAGAAATACTTATTCTTCTGCGCATTTAGCCCACATTTCCCTTACTTCAAAGCGCTTAAAGTTTCGATTTTTTTAACCCTCAAAAATCACCTAGAGAGGTTTAAAAAATAAAGGATTCATATAAAAAGGATTTATTTTGAGAAAGCCTCATTATTGAGCAAATTCTCTTCTAACAAAACGTGAAATGCGCTTAAAAATGAAATATGTATAGAACTATCTCGTGAAGCACGCCTTTTGGTTTGTGGAATTGAAGTGCAACCAAAATCATACAAAAAAAAATTAGGTATAAGAGTAGAAAACACTTGTTACTTCACTTCAGTAACACAACTGTTCTGTTCAGTTTTAGGCGGGTTGCATTTACGAAAAAAAAGATCATGGCATGGTATGCCATAAACAATGTCCAGGTCTTCGTCAAAGACATGAACCTACCAAACGAACCAGTGAAGCCAATGGAATGGAGCCAATGGAACACAAACACATATTGGATCTCAATGAAACTTGATGTTTCCTCGAAGAGAACCCTTAACTCAACACTAAGTTGAACATTTTTCGAGGATATGATGGCTAGCATCTTTCAAACACTAACCAACCAACCAGAAAGTGTACTTTGTATGCCGTGATCGGGATTCGATCCCATAACCGATGGCTTAGAGGACTTGAAGGCTATCCTCTACTCCACGGGTGGCGGCAATATAAAACTGCGAGAATCAACGTCTGAAAGTTTACGCATTTAGTGAATTTCATGATTGTGTTTCTACACTGTTGAAAGTCTACGGAGGATTATAAACAATCCAAAAATGTCAGTGTAAATTGTCCATTTACACGAACTATCCAGTCTCATAACAGCTTAGCCAACTGACCCTTTCGCCAAACTATACCGACATTCCGTTCCATTCCATTATGTGGAAATATGCGCGGAATGTTTAAAAGTATTTCCGGTCATCATTGAAAAGTAAATAATCAGGGGCGCCATTAAGTTTGTGGCCGGCCGTTTGTTGTTGCACCGAGCGGTTTGTTTGCTTACGCCGGATTTTTTTTTTCGCTCCAGACACTGTCGCTGGTTTAATGCACACACATCGGCCGGAATATGTTGGCACCTAGCAGCAGTACTGTCCAGAGTACCCCCCCTTCTGCCATGCGTTCATCCCCCCTTTCCGCATATTTCTCATGAGCCGTACTCGAACGTTCGTTGTGTGGTCACTGGTCTGGTCATACATATGTTTTGAGTAGGCCCAGCTACACTCCAATCGAGTTGGTGAAATCATGAATGGAATATGACGGTGCGGAATCTCGGTCACTCTACAAGTTAGTTTGATATTGAGTAGCTACATAGCTTACGCGGACATTCGTACTTGCTGCGGCAACTCAATTTAATATGGGGTATATCGGGACGGAAAACATGAATGAATGAATGAAACTGACTTGCTGCTGACTAGTCAACGAATATTCGGGTGCTGTACGTACATATGTTTCTTATCACAACACATCGCAGGGAGGAATATCACGCTGAGGCTAGGTTAGTCAAACGAAAACAAACAAACAAACAACGACGACGACGAAAAAAAAACCAATCGTACGACTGTTATTGTTTTGCGCTCCTCTACTGGTGGTGATTATTATTATTATTGTAATTCCATTTGCGGCGGCCTGATGGTCAATGACGTCAAGGACCGGCGGCCGAGAGCTAATAATGAATGATGCCGATTAGCAGCAGGATGATTGCAACAACCGCGGGGGTCAAATCTGGTGAGTGTCGTCCAAAGTCCAGTTCCGTTTCGCGAGATTGGCGAAAGATGAGTCCATCTGTTGAACTAATCTCTGTTGCAAAACTTTTGTTAAAAATATTGTACTTAGTTCTTCGAATAGGAATCCTCAAGAACAAACCCTGATGTGTCGCAGCAAAATCGGTCCCGTCTTCCGGATTTTAATAAGAGTCGCGACGTTGTTTAGCTTGGTCTGACGTCGGCCTTACGACATCGTTACTGCGCCGCAATCCGTTCCCAATCCGGCGTTGGCATCTCGAGTGGTTTCTCCGCGCGCGCCATATCTCTCTGGGTTCTAGTCACGGGCCAGCCAATAGTTTAGGCGTTGCGCAGCTGTTTACAGAACCTACGCCACTAATCCACTACCTACTTGTATAGTGCCAATAAACTGGAAAACGCGACGACGTCGTATACGGATGCAATTTCTGACGTCGGTCCCTCACTGGGTAATGTTTACTAAATGACAGAACAGGTAAACAACGACGCCGCCGAGACTTACCTGACGATGACGCTAAATAGTTTGCCGTTTGCCCCAAGCCAAGTGGTTGGAAATTCTTCCCCTCTTGGTAACAATTAGCAGGTGATTCTCTTACCAATGTACACTGCTGTGAGGCGCCAACGAATCGCCCCATGGGATTTTGAAATTAGCTGCCCCGGAAAGGTTGGTTGGTCGAAATTGCGCCTTTTCTTCTTTCGATTCCGTTGCCCGTCAGTAGGTCAAGCGGAATCAATTGGCTAACTAAGCGCGCTTAACGGACAAATAAGGAAATTCTTGGAGTTTGATTTAAAGCGAAAGGAGGCCAAAAAGGGCTTAAGCTGATAATCATTTGTGAACGCGCAGTTCTAATTGCGTGTTTCTTTTTAGAGAATTTTGTCCGAAGAACAGGGTAACGGGGCCAAATAAAAACACTCTTCTCATAATCCCTCATAATGATTGGATCAATACTTCCGCAATATCAATCAGCTTAGGATGAAGAATGAATGACGTTCAGTCGATAAAGTATAGGGGCTGGACATTTGGATTATGCTACGGAAGTATGTTCGGCAGAATACTGCACTAGGCAGAAGCCGAAATTTACTGTTTATCATTCGTAAACCATCGTTCTAGATTTACCACATTTTATCGTATTTGTAATTGCATGTGGGCGTGGACAGTATACGTTCCACATGACAGATCCTTCCAGTAAGTAATTTGCATTGGATTTGACTCGGCTCTCCTCAACATTCTCGCTTGTTTTTGGTACATAAGTTAGTCCGATCGGTAAATTTCGATGGATTGATGACTTAAGCACATCTTTGAAAATCTAATCTTCCTTCATAACTTGAATCTGGCCTATTACCACCTGTTCTTTTACAATGCTCTGTTTAAGCAGCATGGTGAAGAATACTGAACACGGTGGAGTTTTTTTTGGAAATCATAGATCTGCCAGCGCTCGGTACTGAGCTCTCCATCCTGGATTTTTGTAGAAACCTAAACCATGTCGGCTTTACCAGTGTTCAATCTCGAAGATATTGGTCACCCTGGCTAGAATGAAAAACATCTAAAAGTATAGTGTCCATCTGAGCACCGCAATAATGTTGCCATTCCTTTCATATGTTTCTATATTGTTTAAATTCGCGGGAAAAATTGTAATTTGATGATGAAACCAAATAAAACCTCTCTTCATTTTTGTCCGCCAACAAGCAAAGTTGTGATCTAATACTTATCCGAAGGTCTCGTCCAAACAACCAGCTTCAAGTTAACAGATCTCAGGAGCTCGACTTGCTGCAACTTGCTTAGCATGTACTTTTAGCTTGATAGATGACGCAGGGTGGCCAGCGGGTTTCCATTTTCAAATTCCCGTTTTTCTTGGTTTTTCCTTGTGAGATTTTACGTTTTTCACGGTTTAGAATACCGTAGTGCAGGGTGAGAATGGGCCAAAAATGGTGATGTTTCAGTTGTTTTCCGAATAACTTTTGTAATTAATAATAACTTTTGTGATTTAAGAAAATAAGTTACCAAAAATTTAAAAAAAAATTGAATCCACATGTTTAAGAGGAGAGTGATCCCGTAGTATGCAAAAGTTTTACCTCTCACGGATTTTGTCTACTGTTTCATATAATGATGATCATTAATATAAATCAGTCATTTCCTTTACTTCGACCGAGGTTATTCATTCAATAGAAGCATATAAAACCATTCTTCGTTCTCTATCTCATATTCTAGTCCGTTGTATTTTTATTTGAATTGCCGGAAAACATGGGCTTAACAATTTGTTAACGTGGTATATGGATGACCCTATTTTATGTTCTATCACGCCGGTCCTTGCTGATATTAATTTGTCTAAAAAAAAATATTTTCTTGAAACATTAATTTTATTGAAACTTATCCTAATTCTATAAGAAAAAGGCTGATAGTTAAAAAACGTTTATCATTATTTGGGTTTTTATTTCTAACGCTTGGTTTTTTTTGTTCGTTTTTTTTCGTTTTTATTTCTTTTTTCGACACTATTCATTTGCAATTTCTTAGGCTGAAGTGCTGTTTCCGGATGAGATATTAAACTTCTTCCTTCGCTTCGTAGAACCTTCTACAAAAATGGGTCGTTTAGTGTTGATAAAATCCTGGAAGGTATCTTCATTTTTTTCAGTCCAATTCGGCGCATACGAAATTTATCTTAGCAGTGGTTCCACACTTGTTGGAAAAATACCACTTTTTAAAATAAAAAATCAAGATTTCTTTCTAATTTTCCTACAGACTTTCCATCAAGGTTTTCAACAGTGCTGAGAAATGTGGCTTCTGTACATTTGTCGCTGAAGACATACTTTTTTCTTTATAAGTCCGAAGCAATTCATATTCGCTTCATGGTACGAAAAAAGCAACGTCTAAAGTCTGCGTAGTATGTGTTGAGTTCGAAAGGAGACATTTAAAAGAAATGTTGTGTAGTTCACACAATTTTGATCTCGCTTAGAAAAATACGAACTAACTTTATCTCCGATTGCTGCACAACAATAAGTTAATTTTTTTGAGCTCAAAAGTTCAAGGCTGTGGAAACCACGATCTTAGCTTGGCTTATTTTCACCCCCATTTGTACATTTTGGACACTGCTTAAAAAAATTGGAATAACTCTTAACATATTCAACCAATTTGTAAAAGAAACACTGATTCTGGTTAAGGAGATCCTAGTAAACGTAATTATCAGGAAAAGAGCGATGACATTTGCTGGTGTTAGTTTACACATGACAAACTTGTGGAATGTTGTTTGTTAATATTTATGAGACAAAATTTTAAAAGCAAAAGAAGAAATGATATGCTAGCTATCATGTGTAAGAATTTGATAACGATATCTCTGATACTTATGAAGATATTTCAAAAACAAACATTTTTCATTTTGGAACATAGTCACCTCGCACGAAGGTACACTGCTTAATAATTTTTGCAAGATTTATTGACCGAACAAAAAGTCGTTTTATAATATTTGTGAGTGACAGTGTTTGAAAATAATAAAGTATTTAAATGTTGAAATGTAAATGGGTAAAACAATAATTCCAGTATTCCATTTGTTAAACGAAAATTGTCACCTTCGTCTTAGTGTTTGACAACAACTTTTTCCAACTTCGACAAACTGCTTTTATTACGAAAACTTCTTTATTTTTATAATTTGAGTTTTTTGGACGGCAGCTTGGAATCTTAAAGTACCGCTTTGCATCATTTTAAAACCACATTATGATATCATGTTTTATATCTGAGTTGACGTTCTGGATCTCAAATTCTCTGGGAGATTACAAAGTTCGTTCAACTAATGATAATCGAAACTTCCATTTGTCAATAAAACAATTTAAGGGGTCAAAGGTTTCTAAAATCTTTAAAATTATTGTGAGGAAAATATATTTTCCGATGCATTTGAGGTTAAATTTTTTCGTGAAAATAATTAAAAAATATTTGAAATGCAAATTTTTTGTCATTTTTAAACTACGGAGGGAATTAATAAAGCTCAAGGTATTTTATTGAAAAATTTATGAATTCTTCGAAAAATCATATTAGATTTGCTAGAAATGTACGCAAAAATAGATAGTTATTGTCATTATTTCCTCTCTATTGTGTTGTGAGCCTACTTGGTTGAATAATTCATTTCCTCCATTATTCTAAAATGAACGAAAAGTCCATTATAAAGTCTTAAAACCAAAACTGCAACATCTGCTGGAAAATGATATATTTTGCCGAATATTTGACGATATTCGGTGACAGGTGATAATTTGTTTTTTAGATTTCTCATATAGAAGTTAACTTTATTTTAATTCAAACCCTGGTAAAATTTTAATGCTGTTATTCGATTTCACTTGGGAAGTTACAAAGTTATAAATGTGAATTTAAAAAAGGGATCATCAATCTAAAAAAATTAAAAAAATAAATAAAATCTACAGAAATCGCCAGAATACACCAAATTTAAATTGTTGAAATAATTCTGATAAATAAGTATGTTTGGATAAATAAACAAGCCTATTTTGTGCTGTTATCGTATTTTACTTTTAACCTCGGATATGAAAAATTCAAATCAAATTCTGAATATCAACTAGGTATTGAAATTCTGATCCATTAATGTGGATATTAGTTTCAAAATTTTATTGCGAATTCGAACTTTGAGTTTAAACTCTAAATTCTAATCCTAAGATTTAAACTTAGAAATTCAGACTAATATCAATTGCATAAATAGCATTCCGTTTTATGATTTTCGAATGTAATTTCAATAATTATTTCTGAAATCATAGAACTGTATACTGGATACTAAATAATGGATTGAGACTATTAATTTCGTAGTTTTGGATTTATTTCTGTTCTGTTAAATCCTGGTAACGAGTCTGAATTTAGAATCTCAAACTTAGTTATACTTTTACATTTTGAATTTTAATTTTGAGTCCGATTTCAAAACTTAACATCTTAAACTTATACCAGAATCTTTTAGAAAATTCATCTGCATTTTCAGTCCAACTTCTGAATGCATGATTAAAGTCTTAACACAGGGAACTTAATTCAACCTTCTTAATTCAGAGTACTGAATCATATCTGTATTCAGAATATTTTCCCGGTTCCGATGTCAAATTTCCAGTTATTTTTCGATTTTCCCGGTGCTATGTTCGATTCCCGGTTTTTTCGGTTCGCTGATGACGTTAAATACATGTTATTCAACCAGCTTGCGCTGAAATTTCGTATGCAGTTTCTCAAGTCTTTGGTCAAGAACCACTTCTGACAGCCTGCAGTTTTTTATATTAATTTTTTCTTTTTAGCATTTTTCAAAAAATAACTTTAATATCTAATGAAACAACGTTGATTTTGAAAGAGTAATTGAGGGATGCTGTACAGTGCCTTTCCTCTTCAATTTTATATCATTGGACTAAATGAAAGGCATTTAGAAAAGTTTTAAAATCAGAGAAGTTCAAACTATATGCAGACCCCGTTGGATTTTGGCAACATTCGATTTGACAACATCCGAGCCAAAACCATTCGTTTTTGGCAACATAAAATAGACGGTTTTTTGTCACATTTTTATTTTTTATTTTCATTTCAAATTTAATGTAAAACGTAATATAAGCATGAAATTTTCAATTCGGCTTAATTATAATAGTTTTAAACAGTAAATACATGATTTTTTTCCATGTTTCACTGCCTAAAACTAATAGAAATGAGCGAAATTGAAGAATTTTATGCTAATAAAAGGTTTTTCATAAATTTTGACTAATTTAAAAAAAATATTAAAATTAAAAAAGTGACAAGAAACCGCTCGATTTTGGCAACATAAAATTTACGAGCGCGTTGCCAAAAACAGACGGGGTCTGTACATAATATTTCGTGTAAGCAAATGTTGATAAAAAGATATTTAAAAAAAAATCGATTACGGAAGTTTTAGCATGTTTATGGCATTCGCGACTTGATTAAAAGATATTTTGTTTTGTTTACCAAGGAGTTAAAACATATCTATTTTATAAATGAAAAAAAAACACTTGTTGTAGAATTGCAGAACATTTTAAGAAATTTATTGATTATCTATTTTTCTGAGCTTTTTCATATCAACGACGGTTAACACAGCGACGTTTTAATTATTCTCTTCTAATTTTGAAACTAAACTTTCGAAAAAGCTAATAAGTTGTTGAAAATAATTGCTTTGAATTTAAAACTCATATTGTACTAGATTTGAAAATAGAAATTGAAGATATTAAAAAAATAATAAAATGTAGGATCAAATTCTGATAGCACAAGGCAACAAAATTTACATTTTTCCAAGTTGCAAAAAAGTTAAGAGCTTATTTCGACAGATTCGGGAGTGCGGAATCCAAATATGCATTTGATTTCATTATATCAGCCTCCGTTTATAAGATACAAGTCTAGCATTTGAAAAAGGTAAAATACATTTAATTTTTTTTACTAGAAAAAAAAACTGAAAAATATTACAAAGTTTCAATGTCTTAAATAAAGTTTTTTAATAAATGGTCATTTTGATTTCTGATAAAAGATTACAAAAGTTTTCTTTTGTTTTTTTTTTTCAAATTCAACGAGACTTCAGGAACTTGACGAAATTTCAAATAAATTTGAAACAAAAATGTCATTGGAAGCCTTCATCAAAGTTGTTAAATAAACTTATATCATGAATATCACAAGGCGGCCAGCGAGTTTCCCGTTTTTTCCCGGTTTTCCGGATTAAGATTTAACGATTGTCCGTGTTCTAAAATACACAAATATCCAGATTTTTTGACTATAGAAAAACATTTTTTATGAAAGTTGGACGCGACGTAAAAGCGTGAGAGGACTGAAAATTGTTTAGTACTTCAGTTTTGATATTCAAAGGTGATTCAGGTTACGATGATGGTAGTACGATAAGAAATAATGCTAGTTGTCCTAACCATAACCGAAAAATGTTATCTTCTTTTAGACTTTCACACCAACTTCGCTTGTTATAAGGTAAATAGCTCAATAATTCATTATTTTTAACATTTTTTAAAATAAAGAATGCGGTTACTGGTTTAAGCAAAAAAAAATTTACACATAATGGTGGCCGCATAATTACAATTTTGTGTTTCAATTTTGTGAAAATATTTTCGAAACAAAATAAGATAGTTATGGGGTTATGCCGTTTGACAAAAATTGATGTTTTATTTATCAATTGATGTTATGCTAGTTTTTTACAATTTGTAATGTGCAAGGTGCATATAACACGAACAAATAAAGTATGAATTTTATAGGAATTTTAATATTTTTACAAATATATCATCAATCAAATGAAAACTTGGAGTATTGTTAAGACTATTTTGCATTTTTGTTAAAGGTACCGGTAACTCGATTGAAAACAACTTAAAATAATGTCACAGATAAATTTATTTAAAAACAACATTTGTTCAAAAAATCTTTGTACAAATTACTTAGCTTTTCAGAAATGAAGTTGACCTAGAGGTGAATTGGGACTTCTTCAATGAATTGCTGAATTCATATCATCCTTTTTACGTTCTATAAAAATTTCATCTTTCTTCGTTCACCAAATGAATTCGATATGTTAGTCGGGCTTTTCAAAATTACTCCACAACTTTAAATGTCTTTGTTACATTTTTGCTCATTTTTTAAAGTATCGATTCAACATAATGTGTTTATTTCGGGAAAAAGCTTCTGATGCAGATTTGAACATCATCAAATCTGGACTAGTGTATAATAAAACCAGTTTAAAGATCGATGTTGAGTATAAATTTTATTTATTTTTTGAGATGTGGTTTCAGCCAAAAGCTGTCTGATTTTAACGTTTGAATTCACATCAGAACTATGAAGTAGCATCAATTAGAATGTTTTTGAATTCTTTCACTTATTTCTTCATTCAGATTTTTAGGGTTTATTTTTACCAGAAATTCGTAAAAAAGTGCACAACGGTAGAAAACATAATCTTAATCCGATGATTAATTAACGCTATAAAAGTAACGTATTCATAGTTATTAAAAGTTTATTTATTTTAAAAACATTTGTTGAAGTGCACAATAAATATGCCTGAGCTAAGAAATAGTTTATGTTCGAGAAATTTTCAACGACATGACATTTCTTTGCACCACGAATGTATGCGCTGTGTTGAAAATCCCAATTGTTTTCGACTTTTGTTGGGAAAATACCCTTTCTGAGAAAAAGTTTCGTTATGATCAAATGAATCAACTTTACGATTTTATAGGTATTAATACATGGGAAAAACTATTTACGAATAATTCTCCTGGTTTTGATTCGAAATTCCAGGATTTTCCCCGGTTTTCCCGGTTCCATTTTCAATTTCCGGCTTTTCCCGGGTTGTCCGGTTAGCTGGGCAACCTGATATTTAAAAAACAATATAACGCTCTTTTGTGATGTCAGGAATAGTTTTTTTTTTCAATTAAATTTTCTTAGAAAATTATCTTTGAAACTATAAAATCTAGACCAAATGTGGGTCATTCATTAAATAAATGATAATAAAAAAGATTTAAAATGATTCTTTTTATATGTTGGTTTATTAGTTTATAAGCTATCAATTAACAAATTTGTGTAAAAATGAGCTTTACTGTTAACATGTACTGTGTTGTGTAATGCTTGATTGTGTAATGTAACAGACAAATAAAAAATAGCCACTGTGGACTGAGCTTTGTTGTCATGATGTGTAATGCTATGTTGTGTTATGTAACACACAAATAATAGCCATATGGGCTGAGTTTCGCTGTTACGATGTGTTATGTACCAGGCAAATAATAGTCACTGTGGGCTGAGGTTTGTTGTTACGATGTGTAATGTTGTGTTGTGTAGTTTAATAGACAAGTAATAGCCACTGTGGGCTAAGTTTCGTTGTAACGATGCGTAATGTAACAGATAAATAATAGCAACTGTGTGCTGATGGATTGCATCAAAGGGTACAACCTCGACTCTGTGAGCTGAGCTATGTTGTTACGATGTGTAATGCTATGTTGTGTAATGTAACAGTCAAATAATAGCCACTGTGGGCTGAGGTTTATTGTTACGATGTGTAATGTAATAGACAACAACTGTGGGCTGAACAAAGCTGTTACGATGTGTAATGCTGTGTTGTATAACGTAACAAACAAATAATAACAATGGGCTTAGCTATGTTGTTGCGATGTGTAATGCAGTGTTGTGTAATATAACAAACAAATGATAGCCTCTGTGGGCTGAGCTTTGTTGTTACGATGTGCAATGCTGGATTGTACAATGTAACATACAAAAAATGGCCACCGTAGGCTGAGTTGTGTTGTTACGATGTATAATGTAACAGAAAAAACAATAGCCACTGTAGGATGAGCTTTGTCGTTACGATGTGTAATGCTGTATTGTGCAAAGTAACAGACAAATAATAGCCACTGTGGACTAGGCTTTGTCATCACAATGTGTAATGCTGTGTTGTGTCATGTAACAGACAAATAATAGCCATTGGGGGCTGAGCTTTGTTGTTACGATTTTCTATGTAACAAACAAACAATAGCAACTGTGGGCTGAGGTTTGTTTATACGATGTGTAATGCTGTGTTGTGTAATGTAACAGTCAAATTATAGAAACTGTAAGCGGAGCTTTATTGTTACAATATATAATGCTGTGTTGTATAATGTAACAGACAAATAATAGCCAGAGCTTTGATGTAACGATGGATAATGCAACGTTGTATAATATAACAGAAAATTAATAGCCACTGTGAACTTAGCTTTGTTGTTACGATGTTTAATGCTGTGTTGTGTAATATAACAGATAAATAATAGTCGCTTTGGGCTGAGCTTTGTTGTTACTATGTGTAATGCTATGTTGTGTTATGTAAAAGATAAATAATGATAGCCACTATGGACTGAGCTTTGTTGTTACCATGTGTGATGCTGGATTGTGTAATGTTACGGACAAAAAAAAGCCACTGTGAACTGAGCTTTGTTGTAACGATGTGTAATGCTGCGTTGTTTAATGAAACAGACAAATAATAGCCACAGTGGGCTGAGCTTTGTTGTTACAATGTGTAATGCTGTTTTATGTAACGCAACACACAAATAATAGCCACTGTGGGCTGAGCTTTGCTGTTACGATGTACAATACTGTGTTGTCTAACGTAATATACAAATAACAGCCACTGTGGGCTGAGCTTTGATGTTACGATGTGAAATGCTGTGTTGTGTAATTTAACAAACAAATAATAGCCGATATGAGCTAGGCTTTGTTGTTACGATGTGTAATACTGTGTTGTGTAATGTAACGGAAAAATAATAGCCACGGTGGGCTGAGCTTTGTTGTTACAATATATAATGCTGAGTTGTGTAATTTAACAGACACATAATAGCCGCTAGGGCTAGGCTTTGTTATTACAATGTGTGAAGCTGTGTTGTGTGATGTAACAACCTCTGTGCTGATAACATAGATCTTCTTTACACCCTTTTGATCATCTCATTTTGATTGCCATTCTTGAATTTCTAAATTAAAAATAACTGCCTAACAACTCATAAAACTCGTTCATCGTTTGAACTTACACAACCCTAGAAATAGCTGGACATACCTGGAAAAAGGAAAAAAATATACAATTAGAAATTTTGAATATGTGTTCAAATTTTAAGTCTAAATCTATATTTAATTGATTGATTCCTCAAAGCATCTGAAACTGACTGAAGCATCATTACTTAAAAAATATTCTGAATATTTGATAAATAAAATGCACCAAAACCATTCAAGGAAGTTCTATGTTGTAAGTAATGAACGATCTCAAGCTCGAATTTCACAAAGAACAAACATTAAGAAAATAATTTTAAAATATATCACCAACATTAAGTTAGATTCGGCAATTTGGAAACCCATTGGACAGAGGAATTCCTATGCCTTATGCTGAAGCACATCAAAAGTTTCTTTTATTTTCAGCAAACTTCACTCTGGAAAAAATTCCAAAGTAACAGGAAGACGCTCCGGGACGGCGGGGAAACCAACATCAACCAACATCTCGGCGTTGGCAGAGAAAGCATCAAGCAACAGGCGCACTCCGCCTAACAAAGTAAACGAAATTCCAGCGCCAGGGCGTCAAAATGTACTGTATGCATGCAAGAGCATACATATTCGTACGTACGGATAGGAATGGGGTTTATGTTGATCAAATATTGATACTAGTGTAAACAATTGCTGGCCCTACGTCGTCGTCGTTTTCGTCGTCCCCGGCCCTTGTTTCCCTTTAAATCATTTATGTAGAAACGTACCCACAACAACATATAGTGTACGCATAGAGCATCGGCATGCGTCATTGGGGTTTGTTTCTTTGCGCCGGAGAAATGCCGGCGGACGACGCCCATCAAGTCTCCCCCAAAAAGAAATGGTTTGGGGGAGGAAGGGTGAAGAATGTACTACATGTGATTCCTGCTGCTGCTGCTGTTGCATTTCCTTCTACAGTTCGCACCCTTGGGGGTCACTAGCGGCGGTTTTTGTGTATACTTGGTTACTTATCCCGCGAAAGAATATGCGTGCTTCGCCGAATGTTTATCTGCTGGGGATGAGTTAAGGTGACCAAATCGATTAAAAAAGAAAACTTTGAAATTCCATAAGGACCAATTCATATTCATAAAACTAAATATCACAAGCGATCTGTGAATGTAAGGCTATGATCATTTAGTATCCGGGCACTTTATTTCGGTGATAACTACGTTATCACTACGTCATCAGCTCGGATATGCAAAACTTTAGCAGCGTTGTGTTGGTTATGAAAAGGACTATCTTGCCTATTTTTGCCAGATTTTTAAGTTAATGTGTGTTCGGTATATTTACGATGCAAAAAGACATGGCAAAAATAATTTTGCACAAATTTGCGCCTTTTGCGCATGTTGCGCCTCGAAAATTCTTAATTGTTGACTTGAAAACTCATAAACTGTTGATTTTTTTCTGAATCTTTTTTGGACCGAATGGTTAAGAAGTATAAGGAGCCACTCTAGAATCCACACGAAGTTAAAATCAAGCATCGGAATGGAACCTTTGATCTTAAATATGGTAAATTGTCTATGGTTATTGGGGATAACTGAATGCAGACCCCTTAAATAATGCAATTAATCCATTTCCGTCAGTCAAAAAGTGTTGTCTGACTAGTAGACACCAAGTAAATAACTAATAGTGAACAGTTCCTTAGATTGGAATATGTGCAACCGGTTTTTTAAGCAATGCGACAGATGTGTTCTGATGGACGAAGAAATTTATGTTAAAACCGGATTTAAGAGATCAAATTTCTCGAGATGCCTACTCATGAAAAGGTTCCAACCAGATCCCAATTGCTTTTTCCAGGTGAGTTTGTGTAAAATATCATGATTTTGCAAAGTTTTTACTTCTGTGGTAAAAATAATAGATCAATACATGACTGATACAAGTGTGCAAAGATAAAAAAGAGATTTTTTGAAAAAGTAAGATTATTTCTTGAAATCATTGATAAATAATTTTTTTATATTTTTATATTAAATGTCATATTAACACCTTCATTTCCTCCATATAAAGTTTTTCGATCAAATGAATAGTTTTTAAAATACAAGCGTTTGTAACTGCCCGGATACTAAATGATCATAGCCTTAGAAAAGTCAAATACATTTATTTTGTTTTCACAGATTCTTTCAAGCTTACGCTCTGTTTTGACTAAAAAATATCTGTTTTTGTACTTCAAAGTAAAAGTCAATAAAACTATTCAAAAGTGTCTCCTGATCATATCCCATCACCCAAGCAACCAACCTAAAATTGTTTTGTTAGGATGTAGAGGTAACCTCGGTCCTAAAGCACAAAATTATTCTTTCATTCCTTTCTCATTTTTCAAACCTATCACTTGACCACTAGGACGTGGCCGGCGCCGTTGCTATCGAAAGTTATACGCAAAAGAAAGTGTTACACATTTTTCCGAGTACAGTCTCTTAATGCTATAATCGAGAATCTATCTCGTGTTTATTGACATGAAAGAATGGAAATCAAAGTATCTACTACTCCAGGGCCAGCTACTATTTTATTAAGAATACTTTAGAAAACGTGTACATTTAGTCACCCTACCCATCCAAGCCTGTCGCAAAACGCCGAAACAAACGCAACCAACGCGTCGAGCGCGGCCGTGCGTGCGTGCGTGTCCGATTTTATTCGCATCCTCGCCACCGAGAAAACCCATCGACAGTTTTTCTCCCGTTTTCCGTTTGGCACACACCGACGACAAGTTCGAACCGACTAGCCATTAGCATACCAACATCCCCAAAGGGAGCCGCCCGAGAAAGGAAAAACAATAAAGAAACTCTCAACAACTCTCAATTTGTATGTTTAACAGATCTTCCGATCGGTGGCGCTTTAAAATGCGACGCGTTTAAGCAGTAATGCACGCATTTCTGGACATTGGTGAGGCTCTCGAGATTGCATACCTTCACGCCTTTTCGTACGGTTATAGTAGCGTCTGGATGAAGGTTCCAGTTTCACTCAATAAGAAGTAGATGGGTGACTGCAATTGAAATAAGTACAGACAGAAAGTTCTCACAGAATGGTTTTGGACATCAAATTGGAAACATATGCATATAGTTCAATGGGAACCAAAAGGTAGCAAGAATTAACCCCTCGAATTCCATCAATCGGTAATTCCATATCATTCGAAATTCCCATACTTTGTCAACAATCCGGCAAATAATTTCACGGAAAAAGGTGCTCTACCCACCAAATTAATCTAAAATCAGCAAATGGCACAAAACAAACTCTCACATGAGTAGAACCTTTTATGAAACTTGAAGAAAATTGGCACACGTTAATTACTTTCGATTGTTCCGGCAATGAAATAGCAAGAAAATAAAAGGTAAAAACTTGCAACGAGATCCCATAAAGTTTCGATTCTTTTACCCACATGAAGGAAGATGTCGAACGGAAAATTGATCCCTCTTGATTCCCACGCTCTTCCGGATTGATTTCCTAAATTTTGGCACAGCCTCCCTTTCCTACTTCTTGACGTTCAATCAAATACTGATTGAATGTATCGTAAATTTCATCCCGATTAGGGACTTGGAAGCTTTAAAGGGGAATAGCTTCGGAAAATTCACGAAATAAAAAGGTTGAAAAAAATAACAAGAAAAGAAACTGATGGGAAACAGAAACGAAAAGTTGAATCAGTCATTGAAAGATTGGAACACACAAATCAATATTGGTAAGCTTATAAATTTAAAAACAAACCATCAATAAAATAAATTGGGCTTGAAGACTGTTTAGAATTGTGTCTTCAACCTCCAAACAACTAATGTCATTCTTGGTTAAACTACTTTTAATGTTTCGAAAAAGGTCGCTAAATTTAAATATGAGAACAGAAAAAATTTGAGAACATGCATCCAAATTTCTACGAATAAATACAATTAATTTATTATTAACTAGCTGATCCCATACGAACTCCGTTTCGCTTTCAACTTGGAATATGTCATGAACAGTTTGTATGCAAGTCAATTGCCAAGCATTTTCCAGATTCATTGTTAAGTAATAATTGCAAAAATATTGGACGATCACTTCGTCTGTCGTCTGCTACTAAATATGAAATCAGGAATCAAAAATCACTTGTATAAATTTCGCATAAATAATTGCATAACAACGCAATTCTTGTAAAAAAGCTAAACCCCTTTCGGGGGTCTGATATCTGAAATCGATTGCCCTTCCCTCAAAACTCCCGTGTGCAAATTTTCAAAGCAATCCATTGTATAATAACGTCAATATTGCTAAAAATAGTGAAAAATTAATTTATATGGACGACCCGTTTCGTCGACCTCTGGCAAAATATTTGACATCTGAGATCGATTGTCCGTCCCTGAAAACTACCGTGTGGAAATTTTTATCCCAATCCGATGTATAATAACGTCGATATTGCAAAAATATTGAAAGGTTTATATGGACGACCCCCTTTGCCGGCCCCTTAAACTGAATTGAATACCTGAAATCCATTGCTCATCTCTCAAAACTATCGTGTACCAATTTTCGTCTGAATCCGATGTATAATAACGACAATATTGCATCAACAGTGAATAGTTAACATGGACGACCCCTTTGGCCGACCCCTGATTTTAGTTTGGATAAGTGAAATCAGTTATTTGTCCCTAATAACTCCTATGTGCAAATTTTCATCCCAATCCAATGAATAAAAACGACAATATCACTAAGATACTGAAAATTTAATATGGACGACCCCTTTTGCCGGCCCCTTACACTAAATTGGATACCTCAAATCGATTGCACGTCACTCAAAACTATCGTGTACCAATTTTCATCTGAATACGATGTATAATAACGTCAATATCGCAAAAACAGCGAACAATATGGACGACCCCTTTGGCTGACCCTTTACACAAAATTTGACACCTGAAATCGATTGCTCGTTTTTCAAAACACTCATGTGCAAATTTTCAACACGATCCGACGAAAAGTAACGTCAATATCGCGAAAACAATATTTGTCTTCTATGGACGACCCCCTTCAGAAGGGGTCACCCGAAAATCTAAAAATATTTTTCATCCTTCCTGGTCCTAATGAGCATCCTTGCCAAATTTCAGCTCTCTAGCCCTTGAGACGGCTGAGTCTATAGAGGACAAACAAACAAACAAACAAACATACAGAAATTGCTTTTTATATATACAGATATTTTTATATCAACACCACCATCTTCTCTGAATTTTGTTGTAATTGTTTTTAAAAACAACTACATATATTTTTTCCAATCTTGTTTTCAACTATTGTTTTTGAATTTCCTTGTATTATTGTAGATTACTGTTATGTTAACTTTCCATTTTGTGATGTCGTTTTCATAGTTCAATTTGTTTATTTTTATAATTTTCATGATATTTTCGGGCATTTTTATATTTTTAACTCATGTGATTTGATTTATATTTTACTTGCTGTTTTGAGAACTTTTCCTTAACTCTCAAAACATATTTTACTTAAATTCATGTTTAATTTTTTTTTTTTTGGTTTTTTTCCAATTTTAATGCTTCTGACTTATTTTTTTCAATTATTCATAATTTTTATTCTTTTTTTTTATCTGATTTTCAATGTGCGTTTTGCTTTTCTTTTTAATGATTCATTTTTAACTTTTTCTTAAATTTTATAATGAAGTTTTTTTCATATTTTGATTAAAATTTCTTTCAGGTTAATTTGGGTATGTCATCGTTTATTTGTAATTTCAAGTTTATCTCTATCCATTAGCTTTATTTGTATATTTTTTAATTTTTTTTCTTTCATTCTTTGATTTTTAATTTTCTGTTTCATTCATTGATTTTCTTTTCTTTTGTTGTTTATTTTTTGTTTTTTCTTTAATGTTTTTGTGTAATTTTCTGACTTTCTTTGTTTTTGATCTAGGAATTTTTATCTTTGTTTTTTATTTTTTTTTATTTGATAATTTTTTTCATTTTTTGTTTGTTTTTTTTTATTTTTTAGTATTTTTTGAGCTTGTTTTTTCCTAACCTTTTTTTATTGGTTTTCAATATTTTTATTTGAAGTTTTTTCTTTAGCATTGATTGTTTTTCGTTTTTTTTTTTTCATTTTCCACTTTTTTCTTCTTTCTTTTGAATTTCTGATCAAGTATTTTTTATTTATGTTATGTTTAAATTTATTTTTTTTTTTTAAGATTTTTATTCTTTTCTATTTTAAAAAGTATTTTATTCATATTTTTGGTATTTTTTTTGTAAATTTTTAAATAATTTTCAATTTATTTTTTGTTTTTTTAATCTTTTTTATTTAGCTTTGTTTTTTTATTTTTTTTTCGTTTTGGTCCGTTTTTTTATTTGTTTTTTTTTCTCTTTTTTACATTCGTTGTTTTTCTAATTTTTATTGTTTTTTTTTGTTTTATTTTTTTGTTTTTTTTGTTTTTTTTTGTTTTTCTTAGTTTTTTTTTTTGTTTTTTTTTGTTTTTTTTGTTTTTTTTTTGTTGTTTTTTGTTTTTGTTTTTGTTGTTTGTTTTTGTTTTTTTTTCTATTCTGTTTCATTTATTTTTTTTTATCTTTATATTTTTTATTTTTTTTATTTCTTTTTTTTTTCTTTTTTATATTTTTAAATTTTTAATTTTTTTGTTTTTCTTTTGTTTTTTTAAAGTTTTGTTTTGTTTTTTTTGTGTTTGTTTTTTTTGTGTTTTTTTTTTTAATTTTTTTTTGTTTTTTTTTTTATTTTTTGTTTTTTTTTTATTTTTTGTTTTTTTTTATTTTTTGTTTTTTTTTTTATTTTTTGTTTTTTTTTATTTTTTGTTTTTTTTATTTTTTGTTTTTTTTTATTTATTTTTAATGATTCTTAATTTTTTGCTTTTTTTTAATTTACTTTTTTTTTCATTAATTTTAATTTTTTGAATTTGTAAAAACAAATGTTCAAATTTTAATATTTTTTTAAATTTTATTAATGAAAAAAAAGAAATTTATTTGTTTTTTGTTTTTTCAATTAATTTTTGATTTTTTCTTTTTTATGTTTTGTTTTGTTTTTTTCTTATTTTTGTTTTCTTTTTTTATTTTTTTTTAAATTTTTTTCTTTTATTCTTTCTTTTCTTTTTTTTTCTTTTTTTTTCTTTTTTCCTTTTTTTTCTTTTTTCCTTTTTTTCCTTTTTTTCCTTTTTTTTCTTTTTTTATTTTTCTTTTTTTTTTCTTTTTTTTCTTTTTTTTTCTTGAATTTTTAATTTTTTAATAATTTTTTTTAATTGTTTATTTTTTTCATTATTTGTTTATTTTTTTCATTATTTGTTTATTTTTTTTCATTATTTGTTTTTTTTTTTCATTATTTGTTTATTTTTTTTCATTATTTGTTTTTTTTTTCATTATTTGTTTTTTTTTTAGTTTTTATTTTTTGTTTCTTTATTTGTTTATTTTTCGTTTCTTTATTTGTTTACTTTTCGTTTCTTTATTTGTTTATTTTTTGTTTCTTTATTGGTTTATCTTTTGTTATTTTTAATTGTTTAATTTTTGCTTTTTTCTATTATTTATTATTTTTCCTATAATTTTTTTCTTTTATTTATATTTTTTTAAATTTTTATTATCTATATTTTTTATTTTAAAATTTTTCTTAATGTTTTTTTTTTAATTTGTTTTCAATATTGTCTATACTTTTTTGCATGTTTATTCTTTTATTTTTGTTCTTTTTATCGTATTTTTTTGTTTTTTTTCTTTTGTTGTTTTTTTTATTGTTTTTTTTCTTTTGTTGTTTTTTTTTCTTTTGTTTTTAATGATAAGGTTTTTATTAATTTCTTTGTTTTTCTTTCTATAATTGTTTTTTATGTATTTTTCCTTTGATGGTTTTATTCTTTTGATTTTTTTCCTTTGATTTTTTTCCATTGATTTTTCTTCTTTGTTTGTTTTTTTTTGTTTTTTTCTTCAATTGTTTATTTTTGTTCTTTCTGTTTCTGTTGTTGTTTCTGTTTCAGTTGTTGTTTCTGTTTCTGTTGTTGTTTCTGTTTCTTTCATTGTTTTTTTGGCTTTTCTCTTGAGTTGTTTTTTAATTTTTTATTCCTTTAGCTGGTTTCTTTATTTTTTTTAATTGTTTTTTGTTGATTTTTAAATTGTTTTGTTTCTCCAAATGTTTTTTTATTCTAAAGTAAATTTTTTTCAATTTTCTTAAATTGTTTATTTTTATTTTCTTGAATTGTTTTTTTTTGTTTTTTTTTATTATTTTTTTTTCTTTTGTATATTTTTTTGTTTTCATCCTTTTGTTTTTTTTTCTTTTGTATTTTTTCTGTTTTCATCCTTTGTATTTTTTTACCTTTTGTATTTCATTGTTTTTTTGTCCTTTTGCATGTTTTTCGTTTTTTTTCTTTGTTTTTTTTTTCGTTTTTTCTTTTTATTTATTTTTTTATGATTTTTTTTTTCTTCAATTGATTTTTTGGTTTTCTTGCTTTTGTATTTTTTTTCTTCAATTGTTTTTTTTCTTCAATTGTTTTTTTTTCTTCAATTATTTTTTTTCTTCTTTATTTTTTTTTTCTTTAATTGTAATTTTTTTTTCTTCTATGGTTGTTTCTTATCAATTTTTTTTTTGCTATAATTGTTTTTTCGAGATTTTTCTTAAATTGTTTTTTATATTTTTTTGTTGTTTTTTTTCTTCTTTTATTTGTTTTTTATTCTTTTATTTGTTTTTTTTTTCATTTATTTGTTTTTTTTTTATTTGGTTTTGTTTACTTGTTATTTCCAATTGTTTTTTTTTCTTTCTAAAAACGTTGTTAAGAATTTTTTTTTCGTTATTTTTCTTTAACTGTTTTTTGCTTTTTTCTTTTATTGAATTTTTTTTATTTCTTTTTGCTTATTTATTTTCTTTGAATTGATTTTTCTGTTTTTTTTTTTTCATCGAATGTTTTTTTATTTTTTCTTAAATTGTTTTTTTTTTCATTGATTAATTCAATGTTGTTTTCTTTAATTGCATTTTTCCTTTAATTGTTGTCTTAGATGGTATTTTTGTTTTCTTTTCTGTAACTTTTTTTTGAAGTTATTGTTTTTTTTTTTGTATTCTTTTTATTGTTACTTTTTTTCTTTTTTTGCTAGTTTTCTGCTTAAATTTTTTTCTTTGTTTTTCTTTGTTCTTTTTCGTTTTCTTTGATTCTTTTTATTTTCTTATCTGTTATTTGCATTTTATTCTTTGTGAATTGTAGTGTTTTTTTTTATTTTTCCATTAATTTTTGTTTTGTTTTAGACATTTTTTGTTTTAAAGCTTTTTATTTTTTCATGAGATCGAATCTTGGTCATGGCAAACATATTACTCTGTCTGTGGGTTGGTGGTTTTAGCTTTTGTAACATGTTAGCCATCATATCTTCGTAAGATGTACGCTTAGTGTTAAGAAAAAATAACTCTCTTCAAAGTAACTGAAGTTTCACTGAATCCTATATATTTGAGTGTGTGTTTGCTAAATTATAAAGACACTGTTTCTTGAATCATTGATCATAACGGGTTTAAGGGCAGCTAAATACATTGCAACTCTTGATTTTCTCCTCAAAGTTTTAGAATCCACCATATTCTCATATCTCAGGGAAAATTTTGCGTTCAAAACAGGGGGATTAGGACGATCATATGGGAAGAACCCCTCTAATAGCAAAAAAAAGTAAGCCATTCGTTGCGCTCTGATTGCGAAAATTCCATCAATTTACTTTCTTCGCTTATTAGGTAGGTACCGAACCCAACGCCTTTCGCCTATCAAAAAACTGAACGTAGGGACATAAATAATCATTTTCTGAAATCATCTTGTGCAAATGGTTTTCTCTGGAATCAAGAAAACTGAAAGGAGGAAAAAACGAAGGAAACAAAAACAAAACCAACGACAACGACACGAAGGAGTGAGGGAATTTTGATTTTCTCGCCTCTTAGCCTTAGGGAACAGCAGAGGAGGCAAACAAAATTCGGCAAATGTAAGATGCCGGGCATCGGGAAAAGGAGAAAGCCAGGAACCAAGAAGAAGACGGGGGCACAAAGTCTATTTTCCATTCTTTCAACTTCCTGTCAAATGTGGAATTTCGATCAGAAAGGCGACACAATTTAGGCGTTCCTTGCAAAAGTGAAGCGTTTTACTTTTGCTTTTTTTTGGGAACACCGAAAGCCGTCCCTGGAAATAAGACCCGGAAGCTTGGGTATAATTCCTGCAGAATAACACACACTGTAGGTGAGAATTGGACTAATTTTGGTGATTGAGATTTATTGCATTAGGTTCGGGTGTAAAGCTGCACTGTTCTTTTTCTGTAAATTTATTTGATAAATATTAAAGAATGATGCCTTGCGGCAAGCCTGATCAAAGTTTTTTCTGCCTTCGAAGAAGTCTGAACACACATTTTGATCCTTCAACAGACCTTCAGAATAATTTATACAAAATTGTAAATTAGAACGTTTACACGGTATCCGGTATTATTCAATTTTTTGATTTTCAGTAGATAAAAAAAAAAATTCACTGGCGAACGTCAAAAAAGTCTAAGGTGTATAAGAAAGCTCTCTGAAAAATCAAATTTAAAAAAAAATCTTTTTGAGTCAGATTATGAGATTGAAAGCAGCTGTTCAAAAATTTTCTCAATTTCTACAGCTGAACTTATTTCGGTCTGCTCCTTGCAACAATCAAAAATCTACGAAGAGCGTGGCGCTCAAACAAAATGGAAACATAACAAATGACCATAATAAATCTTGCAGCCCCTCAATAACTCAAATCAGCGTCATGGAATCGAATGCATTATCGAACCTTCCGAGGACCACACCGGGCCTATTAGCGAATCGCATCAAAACTGCACTTCCTCAATGGAAGAGGGAATTCGAAGAAATTAGCACACACTTTTCTTCGTTTTGGCAGATTTCGAAGCAGAAGAAAAGCTGCACCATTTCTTTCTCCTCGAGCCAATCCGATGATCTTGTCAGAATCGTCACTGAGCCTGCTGGTCTAAGAATTAAATAAAAACCAAAACCAATCGAGAGACAGAGAGCGAAGGAAGAAAAAAAAAGTTCCATCTGTCCTCGCAGGGGAGGGATCGCAGCACATGGCAAAACGCCATACAAATTTCCTTCTTCAAGCTGCTCGGCGCAAAGAATGAGATTACGATCGATGAAAATTATACTCAAAATAAGAAATATTGCAATGCGCTTTTCCCATTAGAGACACTGACCAACTGGCTGGCTGTTGGCTTGCTGGCGGCTGCAACAAAGTTGTTTTCTTGGTTCTTTTTCTGGGTTTGTGTAAATTTGTTTGCTTGCTTTTTTGCAAGGACCAGAAACATCTGCATCGGGCTGGAGAAATCTTTACGGGTCCTAACTCCTTACGGAAGGTTTTCGACTTGCCGAATGAATGTTGAAGGAAGGTGTAGACAATAAAAGCCACCAATGAATTCGTGTCGTTATGGAAGTTTTTCTAAGAAGAATATTCTGCAATACCAGAAAACTAACAAAATTTTAATTAAACTAGTTTTTGATTAAGTCGATACACTCATAAAAGTATTGAAATATCGTTTCTTTACGTAATTCTATCTTTGTTGTTTAAACATACATAGATTTTTTAATAACTATATTTTGAATTCTTATTTCAGATCAACATTTGAAACTAATATATTTATTAGTTTTAAATCAGGCAAATAAAAATAATATGAACACTGTAATAAAAAGATCTTAAATTCATATACTACACATTTGACGATACCTAAAATATTTATGCAGGGCAAAATCTAATAAAAAGAATAATTCAGGAAATTTGTAATCAAAGTTTAGAAAATTAGAACCATAACTAGTATGACTAAAGTTAATTTTCAACACAGTCAATCATAACTTTAACCAGTTAAAAATCGGACGATTCATTTCTCAATGAAAGTTTAGGCCTACGAAATGAATTAAGGAAGTATTTCATATTGATTTTATAAAAATTGTATTAGGGTGAAATGACGAAAACCGTGAACGACAATTTTATTTCTGATTATAGGGGGAATTGAGTACAGATGTTAAATTCTTTGAAAATAAAATCAGTCGAAAGAACGTAATGGATGATGGAAATTGTATTCGATATTTTTACAAATTTTCATTTTAAAATAACTGGAATTTTCGAATTTGAGCAATGTAGATTGATTGAGGATTTCAAATTTGTTCCGGCCTTGTTTAAATTGAATAGTGCTGTTAGATTTAAGATTACCAATAGGTGGTATCAAAATTTAGAATAATTATTGAAGTGATTTACATCAGAAGATAACTAGTGCTCTAAAGTTCCTTTCTGAGAAAACGAGCGACAAAGTTTAAGCTTAAGGTTAATCTAAAAAAATAACAGAGTGTTTCTTAATTAAGAAACCAGAGCTCAGAATTGGGAGTCCTGAATTTGTAGTTTCAAAAAAAATCTGATGTTCAGGTTTTTTAACATTAAAATACAGCAAAAGATAGACAATCAGTAGTTTATTTTGATTTATGATTTTACAAAACAAGGATCCAAAACAACATCAAATTCAATGCATATAACTATAGATGGTTTGGAAAAAAAAAACTTGAAAATTTATTAATGTGTTTCGAAGATTGCCACATGATTTAGCTGAAATGTTGTTAATTATGTATATTAACAATGAACGGTCAACAGCTCTTGGAAAGTTAATATAATCCTTTTTCTATCACTGAAAGGTCCAGAACGTAAACTTTTTTGATAACCTATAAATAAATTATAATTAGAATGATACACTTTTTATTGCAAGTCCAGAATTTGACTGAGAGCATATCAAAACCCCATTCTATTTTCTTGAAAAACGGATTTCTTCTGCGCAAAGTGCTCTAGCTTTGACTTTCCATCTATCAATGATTTCATTACTATTTATTAATTCTACTTTGAATTCAATAACTTTCCGAAATGCCAAAAATTATATATGAGCAAATCAAAATTAACCAATTCATCAAGCATTCACAAAACCCATATACACCAAGGTTTTTTTCTACGCGGTTTTTTCCCCTTATTTCTACATGGATTTTTTGACACGATTTTCGGGAATTAACATGGTTTTTAACACGGATTGCGCGAACGAACACGGTTTTTGACAGAAAATAGTCTTTTTGAACGGGAAACACATACAAATGTTTTGATGTTTGGAAACCACTTGAGAGTTTCATGTCTCATGTCTCAGGTCTCAGGTGTCAGGGTTCTCAGGTCTCTGGTCTCAGGTCTCAGGGTTCAGGTCTCAGGTTTCAGGTCTCATGTCTCATGTATCAGGTCTCAGGTCTCACATTTTACGTCTCATATCTCAGGTCTCAGGACTCAGATCTCAGGTCTCAGATGTCATGTCTCAAGCCTGAAGTCTCAGGTCTCAGGTCTCAGGTCACAATTCCCACGTCTCAGGTATCAGATCTCAGGTCTCAAGTCTCAAGTCTCAAGTCTCAAGTCTCTGGTACGAATTCGCAGGTCTCAGGTCGCAGGTCTCAGGTCTCAGGTCTCATGTCTCAAGTCTGAAGTCTTAAGTCTCAGTTAAGTCAAGTCAAGTTACATGTCTTATTGTTTCAAGTTTCAGAGCTGCAGAATTTGAACGATCTTTTTTTACACGGTATTCGGGAATTAGCACGGTTTTTTTACACGGTTTTCGGGAATTATCACGATTTTTTACGATTTTTGTTTACGCGGTACGTATATCAGTGTAAAACCTTACTGTATATTTTATGTGAGCTGTTCTCACAAACAAAATTTGATCTATCAGAGTAACCAATTTTTATTTTAGTTGCTTTTTAGTAGTTCAAAATATTTTCATAATCGATGAAAAATCAAGAATCCAAAATCAAAATTAAACCAATATAACAAAACTTTGATACCAGAATAAAGCGAATAAATGAATTAAAAAAAAGAATAGATTGTTGATTTCAGTATCATAACTCTTTTTTTTTTGTAGTTTTTAACGACTGATATTGTTTGGTTCTTTATTTTCTAATTGGTATTTCAGTCTTTAGGAAGCAAATTACAGAATTTTACAATTACCCGACGTTTTCTCGTGGATTACTTGTAAGAATGATGTGGATTTGTTTATATTAGATGTTGGATTGTGGTTTTGTATGTGTGAACGAATTACATTTTGATGATAAACTTCACACACTTATATGTAGTTCCAAAGGCCGAAACGTCGGGCAAATTGTAAAATTCTGTAATTTGCTTTCTAAAGACTGAAATGCCAATTAGAAAATAAAGAAGTATCATAACTCAGATTTTGAATTTATAATCAACCATCATTGAAAAATTCATATTAAGGTTACCATAATTATTCGCTCACGTGTCCGGGCCGAGCAAATCCGGGCTATTTTGTCCAAAATCTGACAAAATCCGAGGTTTTGTTTCCAAAAGCTCCAACCAAAAATCCGGGAAATATCTGGAAAAATTTGATCAAAACCTAGGTATCACCCAGTAAAAAACAAAACATCTTTTTTGTCTTAACAAATCAGCCGATAATAAATCGTATTTTAGGCTTCTTGAAAACCGTTTGTGGTAATTTTTATCAAATTTGCTGAACAATTCTCTTTTCTGGACGCAAAATCATGAATTTTAATATTTTAATTGAGTTTTTGTTTAATTTCGCAAAAAGAAGTGCAAAATCCGAGCTTTTTTCAACAAAATCCGAATTCCCAAATTTTGTATCAAATATCCGGGCAAGTCCAGATAAAACCGAGCAATCTGGCAAGCTAAGTTAGAACGGAATCTCTAGAAAATTCCAGAAACTATAATTTGATTGTGTGTATTGTTACTATTGCGATCATTCAGAGTTTGCGGAGTCAAGAAGAGATAGTTAGTATTAAATACGAACGCTGAATTAATGTCAAGAATTTAGTGCTTTGGCGATAGACATTAATGTTAAGCTCCAGAATTCAAAATACTCACTCACAATAATAATTAAAACAACCCCGTTATCATTCGACTATTGTCTCGTCCACAAAGCAATTGCTCCGATTGGTTTAAAGTTTCGCATCAATCATATTGTCAATATCAGTACAAAATGATAATTGAAATTCAAAGTTATAATTCAGTTTAATATTTGACAAAAAAAGCTGATAAGGACTGGTTACAATAGTAGATTTCTACTATTTTGTCAGAATTTTGTCTATCACCTCTAGGTTTGGTGCTTTAGATCATGAAAATTTTTAAAGTTTACCAACAAACCAACTGAAAAACTTGCTATCTATCTATTTATATAAAAATGGATTTCGGTCTGTTCCCTATAGATTTGGAAACTACGGAACCGATTTGTGTGAAACTTGACTGGTGGGGGGGGATATTGGAGGCC